>NC_092752.1:32892520-33195361 GCF_047496795.1 Chiloscyllium punctatum
TACCATTACTGAATCTACTATTATCATCCTGTGGGTTCTGACGGGGCAGAAACTGAACTGAACCAGCCATATAAATACCATGGCTACAAGAGCAGATGAGAGAGTAGGATTTCTATGGTAAGTAACTTACTTTCAGTCTCCCTAATGGCTAGCCAAAACATATAGGGCACAAATCAGGAGTGTGGTGTGATATACTCCACTTGTCTGGATGGGGATGTTGCAAAAGCAATCCTGATAAAGCTTGGCACCACCTAGAACAAGGCAGCTCATTTAATCAGCATCCTATGCACTACCTTCAATATTCCATTCTTTCACCACTGACACAGAGTGGCAACAGTGCACACCGTCTCCAAGATACAGTGAAACAACACACCAGGATTCTATAATAGGGCCTTCCAATCCAGAGATTTTTACAATCTAGGAGGACAAGATGGCATTGCATGGGAACATCACCATCTGCATGGTTTCCTTCCAAGTCACACACCATTGTGACTTGGAACTATACTGTTGATCCTTCATTATCATGGAGTCAAAATCCTTAAATATCTTTCCTAACAGCTCTGTGGGCGTCCCTATACCCCACTGTCTGCAGCAGTTGAAGGCAACAGCCCCTGACCACCATTTTCTCCATCAATTAAGGTTGGGTAATAAATGCTGACCTAGCCAGAAATGCTCATATCCTCTTGTACAAATAAAGAAAAACATTCCTAGAAAGTCCCCACCACACCACATAATGGCAGAGGTGTGTGTGTACCAATTACACAACGCGCTGTAGGAACGCACCAAGCTTTCCTTGACAGCATTTTCCAAATTGGGTAATGTCTAACACCAGAGAACAAAGGCAGAGTAGGTGCATGGAAGTAATACTATTTGCATGTTTGCCTCTAATTTAGACGCTACCCAAACCTGAAACTGTATTGCCATTCTTTCATAGTCACGGAGCTAAAAAATTGCAACTGTCTTCACACCAGCACGGTGGGTGCAACTACACTACACACACTGCAACTGTTCAAGCCAGCATCTTCCCCATGGCAATTAAGTTTTTTTTAAAAAAGAGACAGATTCAGACTTCCAGTTATTAACAAAAGATTTGCACCACACAAATTTCATGTTTTAAACAAAATATGTTTTACTGCAGCAAGATAAAACAAAATACGTATTACTAATTAAATGTGATATTTCATAAACACTTCTTACCTAAGACTGAGAATCTCAATGGTCTCTCCTCATATAACTTTTATTTTCACCCAAGAATTCTCCTAGTTTCCAGTGTGTCAAAGATTCTTTCACCTTTGTTAAGACCAAATTAGGGTGTGCCACAGCTCTCAGGAATTCATTTTCAGTATTCCTATTTTTCAAAGGTATGAGATTTCTTGGGATCCTTCCACAAGCATCAGGTCAAGCAACCCTCTAAGTCTTTTAGAACATCCCCACTTCTGAGAACACTCTAGCTCAAGCATGGGCCTCACTGCTTTCCAGCTCAGTAACTCCAAAAATCAGATTGCTTCTGATGGTCATTTGTCTCCAGACTCAGCTACTTCCAAGAATCCACTGCTTGCAACTTTCGCTGCCCCCTTCCAAATTATTCCAGTTCCAGACATTAACTGCCTATGTCTGTGAAAACAAAAAAAAACCCTATCCCCATGGCAACATGCCCACACTACGATATCCCAGATAGAGATTTAAAGTAATTACTGTTATCTTCCAAACCATCTTTTTGTCCCTGGGAAATACATGAATAATTTATGAATGCAACTGCAGACATCTATTTCCCACCAAGTCTTAGAAAGCAGCCATTGTTTAAATGTTTTCCCACATCTAAGTCTGACCTTATTAAATACACATAGGATACTCTGAATGCCAATCACTTTACGTTACTTTGCAGACCCCCCCGTCCCCCCAAGCAAATGTTTTATTATCTTATTTTGACAAAACTTCAATCCCCAAACTAAAAGTTATATTCTTAGAACATTTCAATCATGAAATTAGATATTTTTACAACAAATGCTCACATCCTATGACTGAAAAGATTTTCAGCATTCTAATATCAATTGAAGCAAAGGCAATCAGTAATTTCAAATGGAAATTATATGGACACTGGAGGTAAATCCATACAGGGCTATGTGGTTAAAGCAGGAGAATGAAACTAATGGGACTGTTCGATAGAAAGTTGGCATGGACTCATGCGGCTGAATGGTCTCATACTGTGCCATAATGATGCTAATTGTACAAATTTCAACTGCCATAATTTTCTCTAGTTTGGCAGATGCTTATAAATCCCCAGTTGTATATGTTGCAAGAAAGTCCAGTTATCAAGACCAGAAAAAACAGGAGCAAGTGCCCAGATCTTTTGTTTTGAAATCTGCTTTCATACATCGATGTCTGTAATGCAGCCAATTCATGCAAAATTTACTGACTTCAGTTGCTTTCGTCCAAATTCTGTACCATTGTTTCAGATGTTCAAAGTGAAATGACTTGTAAATTCCATCTCATAAACTACTACTATTACTATTTCAATTTGAAATCAGAAAGACCAGAATTTCCACTAATTAACCTGTTAAACCTGCTCCTTAACCCATCGGCGATTTGTAGTTCCAATGTTTCAATGGGTTAGAGGAGTCACAAGAATTAGCTTTCAGTAACAAAAAAATCACTGGGCTAATCTATTCTAACATTACAAGAATGTATAATGGAAAATTGCATTAAAAGAATGGAGAAGTAACAAACAGGCTTCATATCTGCAGTATTCTATTCAAAATTATTTCAAGCAGATGTGGAGTAGATTTTTTAAAACCCTATGAACACTAATCCCCTGGAATTCAAATCAAAATAGTGCTTTGAAAAAAAACCAACAAAGGTGTTATAGTGAACAGAACTTCAGTTTGTGTTTTTCCAATTATAATCAAGCATTCACCTGTTGGCTGATTCAATAGACACACAAAAGTAAACCACTATCTATTGTGCATATCCCAAATTTGCAGCATTTGATAGATATATCCAATAGTTTTCTCTCATCCAACCTACCAAACCACCTTAAAAAAATTACATTTATCAAACTTTATTTCCATTTCATTATTCTGCATTAACTCTGTCCATTCATAATACAACTTTCCAAATACCAGTTACCACATCCTTAATAAAAGATTAAAGCATTATTCATATTACTCATTTCAGGAGAATGCTTGCCTTTTTGCTCTCTTCCCTCTTTCTTGAATAGTTGGGTTACATCTGCATCTAATTTAATAGGATCATTATAAAATCTCAGGAATTTTGAAAGATCAAAACCAATGCAACAAATACCTCAGCTTTCATTTCTTCACTGTCACTGGGTTAAACTCTTCACACTCCCTTCTGGACAGCACTGTGGGTGCACCTGCACCACACGGACTGCAGTGGTTCAAAAAAAGCAGCCAGTCACCTTTTTCACAAACCATTATCTCCCAGACCATACAGAACCTCATCACCTCAGGAGATCTCCCACCTACAGCTTCCAACCTCGTATCTAGGAACCCCACACCACCCGATTCTACCTCCTTCCCAAGATCCAGGAGCCTGACCACCCTGACCAACCCACTGTCTCAGCATGCTAGTGCCCCACCGAACTGATCTCTACCTACCTCGACACTGTCCTATCCCCCCTAGTCCAGGAACTCCCCACATACGTTCGAGACACCACCCACACCCTCCACTCCCTCCAAGACTTCAGTTTCCTCGGCTCCCAATGCCTCATCTTCACCATGGATGTCCAATCCCTCTACACCTCCATGCGCCAAGACCAGGGCCTCCAAGCCCTCCATTTCTTCCTCTCCAGATGTCCCCAACAGCAACCCTTCCACTGACACTCGCATTTGTTTGGCTGAACTGGTCCTCACCCTCAACAATTTCTCCTTTGAATCCTCCCACTTCCTCCAGACCAAAGGGGTAGCCATGGGCACACGTATGGGCCCCAGCTATGCCTGTTGGCTACGTAGAATAGTCCATCTTCCGTAGTTACACCAGTACCACTCCCCACCTCTTCCTCCACTACATTGATGACTGCATCGGCACCACCTCATGTTCCCGCGAGGAGGTTCAGCAGTTCATCAATTTCACCAACACATTCCACCCTGACCTTAAATTTACCAGGACCATCTCTGACACCTCCCTCCCCTTCCTGGACCTCTCCATCTCCATTAATGATGACTGACTTGACAGTGACATTTTTTACAAACCCACCGACTCCCACAGCTACCTGGATTACACCTCTTCCCACCTTACCTCCTGCAAAAATGCCATTCCTGTATTCCCAATTCCTCCGCCTCCACTGTATCTGCTTCCAGGAGGACCAATTCCAATACAGAACATACCAGATGGCCTCCTTCTTAAGAGACCGCAACATCCCTTCCCACGTGGTTCAAGATGCCCTCCAACGCATCTCGTCCACATCCCGAACCTCCGTCCTTGAACCCCACCCCTCCAACTGTAACAAGGACAGAACGTCCCTGGTGCTCACCTTCCACCCTACCAACCTTCGCGTAAACCGCATCATCCGCTGACATTTCCGCCACCACCAAAAAGACCCCACCACCAGGGATATATTTCCCTCCCCACCCCTTTTCACTTTCTGCAAAGACCATTTCCTCTGTGACCACCTGGTCGGGTCCACGCCTCTCAACAACCCACTCTCCCATCTTGGCACCTTCCCCTGTCACCGCAGGAATTGCAAAACCTGTGGCCACACCTCCTCCCTCAACTCCATCCAAGGCCCCAAAAGGAGCCTTCCACATCCATCAATGTCATTTACTGAATCCGTTGCTCCCGATGCAGTTTCCTCTACATTGGGGAGACTGGACGCCTCCTTGCAGAGCGCTTTAGGGAACATCTCCGGGACACCCGCACCAATAGACTCCACCGCCCTGTGGCCCAACATTTCAACTCCCCCTCTCACTCTGCTGGGGACACGGAGGTCCTGGGCCGCCTCCACTGCCGCTCCCTCACCACCCGACGTCTGGAGGAAGAACGCCTCATCTTCCGACTCGGAACACTTCAACCCCAGGGCATCAATGTGGACTTCAACAGTCTCCTCATTTCCCCTTCCCCCACCTCACCCCAGTTCCAACCTTCCAGCTCAGCATTGTCCCCATGACCTGTCATACTTGCCTATCTTCCTTTCCACCTATCCACTCTATTCTCCTCTCTGACTTATCACCTTCATCCCCAACGCCATTCACCCATTGTATTCTTTGCTATTTTCTCCCCACCCGTATTCCCCTCTCATTTATCTCTCCAGCCTGCAGGCTCCCTGCCTGTATTCCTGATGAAGGGCTTTTGCCCGAAATGTCGATTTTCCTGCTCTTTGGATGCTGCCTGACCTGCTGTGCTTTTCCAGCACCACTCTAACCCAGACTCAGGTTTCCAGCATCTGCAGTCCTCGTTTTTACCTTTTCTCCCCTAAGGCAATACAGGATAGGAAATAAATGTTGGTGTAGCCAGTGATACCCATATCCGCAAACAAATTTTTTTAAAAAGCCACGCCTTTTTAAAATGATACAACAATCTAGGAGGTTTGTCAAATTTTAATCCTGTTGATTTCTCCAGTTTTTTCTCTTCACTAATACTAAACTGTTCATTCCTTCCTTCTCGCTCCCCTCTGCTTCAGGAATACTTAGTGTTAAAATATTTGCCATTTCCTTATTCACAACTATAAGTTCTCCTGCCATCCGTACTAAACCCATATTATTTACACTAACATTTTCTAATATACCTGCTAATTATAGTTTGTGAAACATTTCTCTGGATAAAGTGATTATACTTTTTCCATTAATTACAAGTGACTACACTTTGAAAAAAAAACCTAATTTGTACGTCCTGAGCTTATGAAAGTCACTTCACAAACACAGAATTTCATTTTAAATCATGTCAAGTAGCAGGAGAAATAAATTAAAAAGGGACTCATGAATCTGTCCAATGTATTCAATTCAAAAAAATTATTATTTTCAGAAAGGTCACCGTAGAGGAAGCAATGCAGTGATGAGGCAAAAGTGAAAATGTACCAGAAAATGCAGGAATTATATATTAATAACTTGTTATTCGCTCTTAGCATTTATGATCCATATATCTCTCCAATACCAGTGTACTACCTACAAGGCAGAAGTCAGGAATGTAATGGAATATGTAAACAAGATCAGAAAATGGTAGAAAAACTCAACAGGCCTGGCAGCATTTGTGGCAAGAGAAACAAAGTTAATGTTTCAAGTCTGATATGACTCTTCAGATTTCTAGCATACACAGTACTTTGCTTTTACCTTTGTCGTGAAATACTGCCCACCTGCTGAATTAGTACAGCCTCTACAACATTCAATAAGCTGGACACTTTATTGGCATTGCCATCCACCTCATTCACCACCTTCATAAAGCACACTGAAGCATTATGTAACATATACAAAATGTATTACAGTATCTGACCAAAACCCCTTCAATAACACCTTATAAACTAGTTTCCATAACACTGAGAAAGACAAGGGCAGCAGATGAGAATGCCACCACCTTCAAGTTCTACTTCAAGGTCATACACCAAATAGTTCTTCTCTGTTACTGGGTCAAAGTCCTGGGCCTTCCTTCCTAATAGCACAAGATTGTACCTCCACCCTAAGAGCTTCAGCAGTTTAAGACAACAGCTCATTATCACCTTTAAGGGCAATTAGGGATAGGCAATAAATGCCAGATTAGTGACACCCACACTCCTTGAACGAATATAAAGAAAAGTGCAATTGATGTTTACATTCTCCTAAATAAATAGTTTGTTTTCAAAGAGAAGCACTGTAAACAGAGGGAATGATGCTTAGGAAATGTACCCCTGCACAATGTACTGATCTGGAAAAAACAGTTATTTTTGCAAAGATAGTACGATGAAACAGGGCTAGGTCATGTATCACCTCGAGCCTGTTATGTATCACAATTACTGGAATGCAGGAGTCCATTTGGCCCATTGGGCTCTGGTCATCTCCCTGCAAAAAGCAAGTCTCCTAATCATATTCACCTATACTATTCCTGAAATCCAGTACTCTTTCTATTTAGGTACCTCTCCAATTCCCTTTTACAAGCCATGATTGAATCAGCCTTTACCATTCACTCATGCAATGCATGCCAGAGTCTAACCATTTGCAACATAAAACAATAACTACTCCTCACGTCTTCCACAAATGACTTTAAATCTGTCAAAAAAAACACAAAACAACTGTGGATGGTGCAAACCTGAAACGAAAACAGAAATTGCCAGAAATGTTCAGGTCTGGCAGCATGGGTGCAGAGAAATCTGATCCAGTGACTCTTCCTCAGAAAAATCTTAACTTGGTGTACTGATTATTGGCCAAGTTCTTCGTCATCTATTCTGTTTACACTCACAATTTTCCATATCACTGTCAAGGTCCACCCTCAGGATAACCCAGATAATTGTAGTTTCACATCTCTCAAACCTCCCATTAAATCTTTTCTCCAAAGCTTTCATATCCTTCCTAAAGTGCAGAATTGATAATCAGATAGAATACTTTGGCTGAGACCAAAGCAGCTTTTTATAAAAATGTTTATCATTGTAGGTTTTGTGACAATGCTGTTCCTTTAACAAAGTTAGGTTGTCCTTGTTTTTTTTCCTTCAGGGGTTGTAAAAATACAGATTCTGAAAAGTCTGAGTTTGGATGAGTTTATATTAGCTGACAGACACTGCCTCAGGCAGAAGGCTTTCAAGTTAAAAATAGCCTGTATAATGAAAAGGGGGTGGGGGGTGGCCAGTTCTTCCAGCTCAGCTTTTCTCTGGTTTGTTTTCTTCTCTTCGTCATCATGTGAAAAAAAGCTGGGCCCAGGCTCTCTCTCTCTCTCTCTCTCTCTCTGACTCCTATCCTGTAAGAACTTGTGTTTGGTTTTATTTTTTGTGTCAAGGGGTGTTTATGGGATTGTTGCAAGTATTTTGGAACAGCACCATCAAGTTTGGATAGTCTGTTGGGTTTTTCGGTATTCTGTTCTTTGTGTTTCATTCAACAATCTTGGAAATAAACTCTGTTTTGTTTAAAACTAAGTGGTTTGACCAGCTGATTCCCTCCTGGAGTACCCACTTTACACCTACTTAAAACAACTAGCAATGTTAGGTATGGGGTACCGTCTTGAAATGTTTTGAGGGGTCTGGCTTGGTCCATAACATTTTGATTTAGTTATCATGACATCAATTTATAAACAGCAGAATGCCTTACCTCACCACATTCTCAACCACCACTTTTCCTACATCCCTGGTACAAGCGTACTTTTATTTTGTATTGCATCTATTGTTCTTCCTAATAAAATGGATCATTTCACACTTTGCTGAATTAAATTTCATCAGCCACATGCCATTTCACCATATTATGTCCTATTGAAGTCTATCAATATGCTCCATATAGTTCGAAGTACTCCCATGTATTTAGTAAAAGGAAACATATAAATTTATTATCCTTGCAAAAGAACTCAAAGCTACCATTCATCGCCTCAAGTGATCAATTAATTTTTAAACCAGACAGACAGAAGTTAACTCAGTCAAATAAATGGTTCAACAATGGACAATATCATATGACCAAACTACCTTGACATTTTAAAGAGTTTCATTAAAAATATCAGAACTCTTAAATCAGTCTATTCCACCCACCAGAACTGCAACCTCCTTGAAAACTGGTTTCCAGGAAGATTCCTATATTTGCATGAAAAGCAAACCACTTCAAACATCACTGACTTTGAAGAAATTCTGCAGCTTTTGCCTTCAACTATCTAGGTTCATCTGAACTTTTCATCTTTAGTGAAGGCACCATCGCTGAACTTCAATTTCACATAAATTGACAATTATACTTTTGGTTTTAATATACAATGGAAAACTTCTCTTACATCTTGTGTGTTTATCTGAGGTGGAGTGAGGACCTCTCAGGGCTTGAATGTGGGACTTTTAAAGAGTTGGTGCTATAGTTGCGTTACAGCCAACACGTTTTTTAAAATTCGCACTATAGAAACAGCGCCCCCAATTCATCAATCACATTATAGTGAATCTGTGTTCATGAATCTTGTATTATAACAGAATGGCCTGTTGTTGCTTATGAAGGAATTTCTATGTACAGATTTCAGCAAAGCATTTAACAAGATTCCAGTTAGTAGACTGGTTAAGGTTAGATAGTATGGGATTAAGGGGAAGCTAGCCAATTGGTTACAAAATTGGCTTTAAAGGTTGGTGGTTGTTGAGGGTTACTTTTCAGACCTGTGTCTGTGACCAGCAAGGATTGCAGCTGGGTCCACTGCCTTTCATCATATCTGTAAATTATTTGGATCTGAATGTAGGAGGTATGGTTAGTAAGTTTGCTAAAGAACACCAAAATAGGTGGTGTAGTGGACAGTGAAGAAGATTATCTTAGAGTACAACGAGACCTTGATAAGATGGGTCAATGGGTGTAGGAGTTGCAGATGGAGGTTAATTTACATAAATGTGAGGTGTTGCATTTTGGTAAGGCAAATCAGGACAGGACTTGTACAATTAATGGTAAGGACCCTGAGGAGTATTGTTCAACAAAGAGACTCAAGGGTGCAGGGGCATAGTTCCTCAAACTTTGAGTCACAGCTAGACAGAGTGCTTAATAAGTTTGGCATGTTTGCCTTCATTGATCAGAACACTGAATATAAGAGTTGGGATGTCATGTTGTGGTTGTACAGGTCATTGGCGAGGCCACTTTTGAAAACTGCATACAATTCTGGTTGCCCTTCTATAGGAAAGATGTTGTTAAATTTGAGATTTTCTGTTTGAACTATAGGGAGAGGCTAAATAGGCTGGGACTTTTTTCCCTGTAACATTGAAGGCTGGGGGGTGATATTAAAGAAGTTTATAGAATCATGAGGGGCATGAATAAGGTGAATAGCTCAGGTCTTTCGCTAGGATGGAGGGAGCCCAAAACTAGAGGATATAGGTTTTAAAGAATGGAGGGGTAACTTTTATCATGGGGAGGCTGGTGTATGTATGGAATGAACTGCCAAAGGCAGTTGTGGAGGAAGGTACAATTACAACATTGAAAAGGCGTCTGGATGGTATGAGAATAGGTTTGGTTTAGTGGGATATAGGCCAAGTGCTGGCCAATGGAACTAGGTCAGATTGAGATGTCTGGTCAGTGCGGATGAGTTAGCCCAAAGGGTATGTTTCCATGCTGTATGACTCTATGACTTCAAATACCTTCTGGAAGTCAATAGACATTCCTCTGACCATTACTTTAAACACGTGCCCTTTAAAAATCAATACTGATTCCCCCAGCTCAAATTTTCAAAATGTTCAGGCATTTGATTTATTTATTGTCATATGTATTTTGTTACAAAATAGTGAAAAGTGTACAGTGTCGCCACTTTCTGGTGCCATCTTAAAACAAAGAAAAATAAACCAAAACATAGAATATAAAGGCAGAAAAATAAAGAAACAGTGTTCAACTTTACAGTGCTTCTTGTTAAGTGCTCCACCATGGGATTAGTAGCCAGACGTGGGTCCCCTTCGCTGTACCACTGCCACTGGAATGAAAGTCACCACTTGCCATAAGACCATAAGACATAGGAGTGGAACTAAGGCCATTCGGCCCATCGAGTCCACTCCGCCATTCGATCATGGCTGCTGGGCACTTCAACTCCACTTACCCGCATTCTCCCCGTAGCCCTTAATTCCCCGAGACAACAAGAATCTATCAATCTCTGCCTTGAAGACATTTAGCGTCCCGGCCTCCACTGCACTCTGCAGCAATGAATTCCACAGGCCCACCACTCTCTGGCTGAAGAAATGTCTCCACATTTCTGTTCTGAATTTACCCCCTCGAATTCGAAAGCTGTGTCCATGGGTCCTAGTCTCCTCACCTAACGGAAACAATTTCCTAGCATCCACCCTTTCCAAGCCATGTATTATCTTGTACGTCTCTATTAAGTCTCCCCTTAATCTTCTAAACTCCAATGAATACAATCCCAAGAACCTCAGCTGTTCCTCATATATGCCGCCATCTCGTCTCTCAACCTATGCCCTCGCCACTATGAGTCCTCACTGGACTATGCCAATGCAGACACCACCACTACCTCCAGGTACCATACAAGCCCAAACTTGAGTCTACCGCCATGAGTCCACTTCAGATGCACCTCAGCGATGCAGCCACTGCTGATACAGCCTGGTTTCATATGGGCACAAACTTGCCTCCATAACTCTGCACTGGATGTAGATGCCACGGGAACCCAAACGTGCCTCCGTCGCAGTAGCTACAAGTCGATTGGAACCGCCTTCTCAAAGCAGTAGCTACCAGGAACCTAAATTTGCCTCTGATGCCGCCACAATGAGCCCATGCTGGGCCCACTCAAGTCTGTGTGAGGCAATCTCCATGACCGAACTCTTCAACAAGAGGGAAAGAAACGAGAAAGAGAGAGCAGACAGTGGATGAGTCCCAGGCTCAGAAGCCCTATTCCACTGCCATTTATTCTTGATTACACTCCTGACGTTTCCTGACAACATATGCCAGGCAATGCCCCTAGATTTCCCTGGTCACTCTTCACAGCAGAACGACACTAGCAACTTCACAATGTGAGAGAGACATTTCCTAAGAGAACATTTTGTAATATTGTAGTATCCAAATACTTTGATAACCATGGAATAGAAACACCCTGACATCGGTGATTTGTCATTCTTTAGTCTCATTTTCATTAATGACTTTCCTTGTATTCATTTTGTTGAACACCTTGCCCTTGATTCAACTTGACCAAAAAAGACCAAGATCCTGAGCAGTCTTGACAGAGTAGATGTGGAGAGGACGTTTTCGGGGGACTCCACTTTCAAGAAGCAACACTCCCTAGGACCTTACCATTAAGTGTATAAGTCCTGCTAAGATTTGCTTTCCCAAAACACAGCACCTCACATTTATCTGAATTAAACTTCATCTGCCACTTCTCAGCCCATTGGCCCATCTGGTCAAGATCCTGTTGTAATCTGAGGTAACCTTCTTCGCTGTCCACTACAGCCCCAATTTTGGTGTCATCTGCAAACTTAATAACTGTACCTCTTATGCTCACATCCAAATCATTTATGTAAATGACAAAAAGTAGTGGACCCAGTGCCGATCCTTGTGGCACTCCACTGGTCACAGGCCTCCAGTCTGAAAAACAACCCTCCACCACCACCCTGTTTTCTCCCTTTGAGTCAGTTCTATATCCAAATGGCTAGTTCTCCCTGTATTCCGTGAGATCTAACCTTGCTAATCAGTCTCCCATGGGGAACCTTGTCAAATGCCTTACTGAAGTCCATATAGATCACATCTACCTCTCTGCCCTCATCAATCCTCTTTGTTACTTCTTCAAAAAACTGCAAGTTTGTGAGACACGATCCCTAATCAATCCTTGCCTTTCCAAATACATGTACATCCTGTCCCTTGTTCTTGACCTTTATTGAAAGAGACCGCATATGGCCTTGTTCTCTCAGTGGAAAACAGATTCTGTTGTTTCCTATCAACAATAGCTTAAATCACTCATGACAAAAGACAATGAACTACTTTTCATAACTGATGCTTTACCATGAACAACAATAGAGAACTCAAAGTCATCGAGTGAGCCATGTTCCAGTATGTCAACAAAAACTGGCTCAGTCTTTTACTTAATGATTCTTGTTCTCAAGTTACCATTAAGGAATGTTTCATTGAATAAACCTTTCTGTCAAACATTTGTGGCTGGGTGATAAGGAGCTGATCTAATATGCTGAATTCCTTTTTGCTTTAGATAACGCATAAATTCTTGTGATATAAACTGTGGACAATCATTAACAAGTTTTTCTGGATAACCAAATCTCGCAAAGATCTCCCTCAGTCTTTCAGTGATTTTTCTCTGAAGGTGTCATCTTCATGATGACTACACCATTTAGGTAAAAACAATGACTGCAGATGCTGGAAACCAGAGTCCAGATTAGAGTGGTACTGGAAAAGCACAGCAGCTCAGACAGCAACCGAGGAGCAGTAAAATCAACGTTTCGTGCAAAAGCCCTTCATCAGGAAGACAGGCGGAGAGCCTGAAGGGTGGAGAGATAAGTGAGAGATTTAGTATGTGCATCAACCACTGTGTAAACATTCCCCCTTCAGACAGGTCTAGTATAGTCAATATGGATTCTGCATGGGTGTAATGGAGTTAGATTGCAAACTTTTGCACAAATAGCACATATTCCCACCTTCGCCTCAAATCTGAAGCTGAGTCCACCAAAAATAGCTTTTGCCTATCTCCTTCACTTTGACAATGCCAGGTGAGGGAAAAGGACATCATGTATTTATGCCAAGAATGTTTCTCTGTTTTTCTTCAGTATTTTGGTTGGGATTTCCAAGATACAAGAACCTCAAAATTCATCTTCCAATAAAAATTAACAGCCTAATTGTTCTTGATGAGTGCCATTCTGTGTGCCAGGTAGGCTTTTGCACATCCAGGCAGAGATTGACTTGACTGTACTGAAGAGTTCCCACAAGTCAATGCTGCCAGCAAGTTTCTGGATTTCCTGGTCTCTTTCCACCCACTTCCCAATTTTTGTTGTATCTGTCTTCATTTGTATGTAGATTGGTTTTCTTTCCTTCAGGTTTTAGTGGTGATCCCAGATTGGAAATACCTTGCACTTACAATTTACTATTCTACAAATCACTTGCTCTGGTCATTCTTTAAACCAGTTTTGTATTTCTGGCACAGAAACCTAGTGGCTTCTCACAAGTTCTGCTTACAATAAATTTTACATCAGATAAAGAGCTGTGGACATTCTGTGGTTTCTGTTCACTGAGTATCACTGGTATAAACTGATTTGATATCTCAAGTTCAATATCACAATATTACCTTCTGTTGATCTTATGTCATTTTACCCCTCAACAAATTCATTCACTTTACTCCATACAATTTGGGTGTCATCCCTTACCGAAATCTAAAATCTTAGTTATGATTTTGAAAGCAAGAAAGTGAGCGGTTAATCTTAATAATGCGTAACTGATGAACGTTCATCCACTGTTCAGCTATTAACTAAACCTGACCCTTTACCTACTAAATCTAGCAGCACAAGAGACTATTTAATACGAGTGGGAAATTAAACTCCAAGAACCCATTTTTACCAGACTAATGGTTAGTGGTCAAATTGTCCAGCAAATTGTGTAACTGTGGATTGCAAACTGACTACAAATTTCTAAAAACTCTGCATTTCAAGCTTGGACATTCCCTGCGTCGTTAAGCCTCCGTCAAAGCTTTATATTTTGTGGAAACAGGAATTCGCTAACAACTTCTATTTGGCAATCCCGCGATTAGATTACCACCATGAACAAATATTTTATTAGGACGCAAGGTTTACCAGAAGACACTCACTATACCACGATATCAATTACAAACATCATTCGTATTGTGCTTCTACATTTCTAGATAAGATATTACCAATGAAATCAGCAAATATAAATTGCGATGTCCGATAATGTTGTAATCTAGCAAAATCACTGGCCAAATATTTATCATAAAGGTAAAAACAATGACTGCAGATGCTGAAAACCAAATACTGGATTAGTGGTGCTGGAAGAGCACAGCAGTTCAGGCAGCATCCAACGAGCAGCGAAATCGACGTTTCGGGCAAAAGGGTTTTGCACCCTTTTGTGCTGTGCTCTTCCAGCACCACTAATCCAGTAAATATTTATCACAGTTATGTCAGACCTACCTAACTTTGTGTAGCAATAGCTTACAGCAACACAATTGCAAGTAGCAGAACTATATTAGGAACGTGCACGGAGTCCGCCGAGGTTTGTGAAAAGACTCTGGTCAATCTCCACCTCAGACAGCAGTCTATCTTCCTGAAGTTAAAAATCACACAACACCAGGTTATAGTCCAACAGGTTTAATTGGAAGCACACTAGCTTTCGGAGTGACGCTCCTTCATCAGGCGATTGTGGAGGCTGAATCCTAACACAGAATTTATAGCGATAAATTGTGTTACGATCGAGCCCTCCACTACCACCTGATGAAGGAGCGTCGCTCCGAAAGCTAGTGTGCTTCCAATTAGACCTGTTGGACTATAACCTGGTGTTGTGTGACTTTTAACTTTGTACACCCCAGTCCAACACCGGCATCTCCGAATCATATCTTCCCGAATGCTGACAGTATTGTCACGCTCCGGCTGACGTGCAGCCAGCTGCCGCCACGCCTCAACTTTGAACTTACAGCGAGGAGCACGAGTCCGTGTCGGTGGTGAGCTCAGCGGACGACGTTGACTCCGCGTCGCCCTCACTTTCCGGCCTCGCATCCTCCCGGGTGCCAGGCGTCTCGTAACTCCGCTCCCCGGTGCCGCCGACACCCGTGATTCGGGAAGACATCCCGTCACTTTTTGACGGAAGCTCTGCCGCTCTCCGGCAGAAAACCTTCCCGTCGGGGAATGCACTTCCCTCAGCCCGCCGCCATGTTGTGAAACATCCGGGTTTTCAGGCCCGCCACGTGTCCGGCGGTCTCCTGCCGTGATTGGCCGCGGCTCCGTAGCCATAGAAACGAGAGAAGCTGTTAAAGCGGAGCGAATGTCACCAGTAAATCGTCGAATCATTCATCAGAGAAACAGGCCCTTCTGCCCAATGTTTTGTTGAATCGATTAGTTTTAACCACTGAAAACTATCACTCTTAGTCGTGAGCACGGAAAACGTTCATCAAAACTCAAACAGAGGTCAGCTTTTCTGAAATCATTATCTTTGACACAGGCATGGTCCAAACCCCTGATACTCGCCTCAGACAACAGTGCGCGTCAACAATAAACACGGTGGGATTTTTATTCAGAAACTTCTGAGATATCCCAGACATTACTACACCTCGAGGCCTTTATTTATTTAAACAAACAATTAAGTATTGACGGGAGACTATTTGGTATTGGACGAACGCCAACCTGTGCGGTGTATCTTAAGGCTTGCACAGATTCAGTTACAAAGTTGAGCAGAAGTATTATGTGGATTATTTTGCTGACTCCAAAATCACGTTGGAATTTAGTCTGCATTTACACTGTTATCTTTGGGCCAGCAGGGATATAAATTCCCTCTGATTAACATTACATGTGGTTGTAATATTAGACATCTTTAGGATATGTAGACAGCATTGTAACCTGGTGAATAGACTTGCTATTTAGGATACAGATTTAGAGAATACTAATGTACACATGATATCAATGTAGTTAATGACATCATATTAGCTCCAAATTCTGTCTCCATTCATATCTATTTACAATAATATCACTGGAAATTTGCAGTCATATCCATAAAATACGCTCAATTTGCATAGGTTTTATGCACACTTTTGTTTCAACTTACTGACATTTTGCATTTTTATACTGTATGCACACTTATCATAGATTCCCCACAAAGTAGAAGGAGGCCATTTGACCCATCAAGTTTGCATTAACTTCTCAGCAGCATCCCATCCTATCCCCGTAAACCCACTTTTACCATGGTTAATCCACCTAACCTGCACATTCCTGGAAACTACAGGGCAATTTAACATGGCAAATCCATCTAATCTGCACATTTTTGGACTGTGAGAGGAAACTGAATGATCAAATTTCTTACCAAAATAGATTGACTAGCATATATTTTGTTACATTTATGCATAAATATCTAGATTACATTTTTGTCACTTCAAGTTCCACATGTTCTCAAAAATTCTTTGTGGCACTTTCATGACATATGATCCGCAGCCATGCAGTTATGGTAATTGTTTAAAAGTGCAAATTAATGACCGTAAATTTCATTATGGAAAGTAATGAAAAAGTAATACTCAATAAATCTAGTCAGGCATTAATTAAAAAGATTGTGGAAGCTGCCAAAATGTTGTAAATCTGAATTGATATAGCAGTGTCCAACTGTCGGAACTGCACAGGGCCAATTGGCAATATTACTCTTGAAACTGGTCAAATTACTCAGGAACAGTGAATAATGGGAAACCAATCAGAAAAAAGTTACCAGTATCCATGGAACTGAGATCTTTTGAAAGAAATTGCTCCTCCCATGTTTGCTGTGATAACTCATTATGCAGAAGGAGAACATCCTTTGAGTGGAGGAGCAGCAAGAAGGTGAGTAGTTACTGTGAACAAAACTCGTGAACCTTGGATGGGGAGTGTCAGTCTGCTGAGTAAGGCTGGGGGACTACCAATCTGCCAGACAGAATGAATCTGTCAGGCAAGGTACAAGGAAGAACAGATCTATTGCCAGACAATGTAAATCCTGGGTGGCTAGAAAGGGGAAGGAGAAGAACTAAATGACTGCCAAAGCAGTAGAGTTGGAGAGGAGAAATCAGTGGCTGTAATTGGGAGATGGGTGGAAGATGAGGAGGAGCCAATGGCCGCAATACAGGGGAGAAGCAAATGACTAAAAATAGGGAGAGAGGCTGCCAAGAGGAGCCTGTCAACAAATCAATATCTAGCTGACTGGGAATCAGGAAAATTCAAAGTCATTTGAAATGGACTATTCTGCCCACAATGTTGTGCCGAACATGATGCTGAATCAAACTAATCCCTTCTGCCTGCCCTTGGTCCACATTCCTCCATCCCATGCATAGTAAGGAATTCCGTGCAAATTTCATGTTTATTTACTGAACAAAACTTTTATTGCTAATATGCTATTATTGTCATGTGCCAGTTTAATTACTGCGGTATCTATGAAATTTTAGCTTTTTTTGTGTGCCATGGCTCTAAGTTAATTGGAAAATTGATTGTTATTGAGAATATTGATGAAGTCTTTCAGTTCTGATTTTGAGAGTCCTAATAAGCGATATGTAAACACAAATACTGAAGATCATGTTTCTATGGGATTGCATCTCACATAATGAAAAGTTACTGAGAATGAAAATGTAGCTCTGAAAGTCAAAAAATGTAGTCCATGACATATCTTAAGAAGAGTCCACAAAGAAAAAAATATGACCACTGCTAATATCCTTCTGGAAAGGCATCTACTTTCTCTACATAATCATCTCTACCCATGAATCTTAATACTCTCCTTCCAACTAGAGATGTGCAATACTTGTATCCCAGGAACAAACACAGTATAAATAATTAACTCAAATTTAATATTTAAACACAAATCACAACTGAACTGGCAAAGACAGTACCACTGTAAATGTCAGGCAAAAATAAACAACATTACCTCATGATATTCATAAAATGCCATGATGCAAAAATGGGCAATCAGCAACATCTGCTGGTATAGAAAGACAATGTGACCTAATCAAATTCTTTTCTCAAAAGGTCCTCCTTTACCTCATTAGTTATCTTTTTCAGAGATATAAAATAAAGAAAGAAAATATATATATGATTATATTTGAAATGGAAATTACAGAATACCTGGTTATAATCTTCCAACCCTCCTGTATAAAAGTAAAGTAATTATAGTCCTACCAGACTGTATGGCTCTCTCATTAGAGCTAGATGACTGGAGGTGCTTAACCTGATGGTCACTAAACTTTAGGCAAGAAGAACTATTAAGAAGCACAGTCCTTCATGATAACCCTAGCAGGGATCAAACCAACTGCCCAGGCACTGAGCTAACTGACACTCTAGTCCTACTTGTATGTGGAAGTGATGTCAAGTGACTCGAGGATTGATTTTTCTTGTCATGTAAATTGAGATATCTATGTATGTTTTAATATCACTTCTTGTAAGTTTGCATTTTTAGTTTTTCAGTTAGAACATAGAACAGTACAGCACAGGAGGGGCCTTTTGGCCCTCGATGTTGTGCTGGCCTTTTATCCTACTCTAAGATCAGACTAACCTACATACCCTTCATTTTACTATCTTCCATTTGCCTATCCAAGAGTCACTTAAATGTGCCTAATGTATCTGACTCTACTACGACTGTTAGCAGCGCATTCCATGTACCCACCACTCTCTGTGTAAAGAACAGACCTCTGACATCTCCCCTAAACCTTCTTCCAATTACCTAAAAATTATGACCTCTCATGATAGACATTACCACAATAGGAAAAAGTCACTGACTATTCCTCTCAACATCTTGTACACCTTTATCAAGTCACCACTCATCCTTCTTTCCTCCAATGAGAAAAACCCTAGCTCCCTCAACCTTTCTTCATAAGACATGCCCTCCAGTCCAGGTAGCATCCTGGTAAATCTCCTCTGCACCCTTTCTAAAGCTTACACATCCTTCCTATAATGAGGTGACTAGAACTGAACACAATAACCAGGGCTATATAGAACTGCAGCATAACCTCGTGGCTCTTAAACTCAATTCCCCTGCTAATGAAAGCCAACACACCATACACCTTCTTAACAACTCTATCAACTTGAGTGGCAACCTTGAGGGATCTATGGACGTGGACCCCAAGATCCCTCAGTTCCTCCACATTGCCAAGAATCCTGCCTTTAAACCTGTATTCTGCATTCAAATTCAGCCTTCCAAAGTGAATGACTTAACATTTTTGCAGGTTGAACTTCATCTGCCACTTAACAGCCCAGCTCTGCATCCTGTCAATGTCCTGTTGCAACCTACAACAGCTCTCCAGACTATCCACATCTCCGCCAACCGTCATGTCATCGGCAAACTTACTACCTCATCTTTCCACTTCTTCATCCAAGTCAATTATAAAAAATCACAAACAGCAGATGCCCCAGAACTGATCTCTGTGGAACACCACTGGTCTCCAAGCTCCAGTCAGAATACTTTCCATCTACCACCACCCTCTGTCTTCCATGGGCCAGCCAATTCTGTATCCAGACAGACAGGTTTCCCTGTATCCCATGCCTCCTGAATGAGCCTACCATTGAGAACCTTATCAAACGCCTTCTTAAAATCCATGTATACAACTTCCCCAGCTCTACCTTCATCAACATGTGTCACATCCTTAAAGAGTTCAGTAAGGTTTGAACTACATAAGGATAGATAAATCCTCTGGGCCAGACAGCTATACCCTAGGTTAATACAGGAAGCAAGGGAAGAGATTGCTGAGCCTTTGATGATGTATCCTCACTGTCCACTTGAGTAGTACCAGATGATTGGAGGGTGGCAAAAGTCATTCCCTTGTTCAGGGATAACTCTGGGAATTACAGACCAGTCAGTCTTATGTCAGTGGTGGGCAAAGTACTGGAGAGGATTCTGATTAACAGGATTTATAACTACTTGGAAAATGATAGTTTGATAGTCAATATAGCTTTGTGATGAATGAGCTGCATCTGGTACTATTCCAGTGGTCAGTAAGGATACATCACCAAGAATGCAACAATCTCTTCCCTTACTTCCTGTAGTAATCTAGGGTATTGCCTGTCTGGCCCATAGGATTTATCTATCCTTATGTTGTTCAAAATTTTAAGCACATCCTCCTTCCTAACATCAACCTGTTCTAGCATATCAGTCTGTTTCATGCTATCTTCAGAAATGTCAGTGTCCCTCTCAGTAGTGAATACTGAAGCAAAGTATTCATTAAGGATCTCCCCTACCTCCTCTGACTCCAGGCACAAATTCCCTCCACTATCCCTGATTGGCTCTCCCTTACTCTGGCCATTCTCATATAAGTGTAGAACACCTTAGTGTTTTCCTTAATCCCCCTTCTAGCTCTCCTAAGTCCATTCTTCAGTTCCTTCCCGGCTGCCTTGTAACACTCTAAAGCCCTGTCTGATCCTTGCCTCCTCAACCTTAAGCTTCCTTCTTCCTCTTGACTAGATGTTCCATATTCCTTGTCACCCATAAGACATAGGAGTGGAAGTAAGACCACTCGGCCCATCGAGCCCACTCCACCATTCAATCATGGCTGACGGGCATTTCAACTCCACTTACCCGCATTCTCCCCGTAGCCCTTAATTCCTTGTGACATCAAGAATTTATCAATCTCTGCCTTGAAGACATTTAGTGTCCCAGCCTCCACTGCACTTTGCGGCAATGAATTCCACAGGCCCACCACTCTCTGGCTGAAGAAATGTCTCTGCATTTGTGTTCTGAATTTACCCCCTCTAATTCTAAGGCTGTGTCCACGGGTCCTAGTCTCCTAATCCTCCATGGGTCTCCACGGGTCCTAATCTAGTCCCATTTGCCAGCATTCGTCCCATATCCCTCTAAACTTTCTCTATTCATATACACATCCATTTGCCTTTTAAATGTCGTAATTGTACCAGCCTCCACCACTTCTTCTGGCAGCTCATTCCAAACATGCACCACCCTCTGTGTGAAAAGGTTGACCTGAAGATCCCTTTTAAAACTTCCCACTCTCAACTTAAACCTATGTCTTTTAGATTTGGACTTCCCCACTCTGGGGAAAACAGTACATTTATGTTTAGGAAGAAATTGTCTGTATTGACAGTCTATGTGTCAAAATTACATGTGATTTAAACCTACTGAAATATTAGAGACAGTAATTCTGGTGTGAGTTGTGTTTTGGGATATTGCATTTGGCATTTTTCAGTACTGTACAAAAGCCATTGTTTCTTTTTCAAATTAGAAAGGAATGTTTTGGGATTAATGGCATTATACTTTTGATGTAGGTTCTTTTCTTTAGTTAATTAACTGGATTTATTGTTAAAGTAAAATCTGCAGCATTATCTGCTTATATTTCAGCAAGAGACTAATTTGTTAAAACCATAGATCAAAATATGATCTATCAAGCCAGATTTCAGTCTAGGATCTGACTTGTCCAGTAATAACATCAGCTGGGACTCCAACTTACTTTTGCCTTAAAAGAAAATAATGACAAACCTGGTAACTATAGGCCAGTTAGCCTAACATCAGTAGTGGGAAAATGTTTAAAGACAGTAAACTGGACAAAGTTAGTTTGCACTTGTAAAAGATGTGATAATAAATAAGCTGGTATTGGTATTTAAAAGACAAATCATGTTTAACCAACTTGATCAAATGTATTAATTGCACAATGGAGTGGGTTGATTTTGCAGAATCACAGGATTGTTACAGTGCAGAGAGAGGCAATTCATCCGATCATGTCTGAGTGGCTCTTTGAATGAGCAATTCATTTAATTAATTCTCCTGCCTTCTCTTTATAACCTTTTTCAGATAATAGTCTAATTCCTGTTTGAATGCTTCAGTTAAATTTGTCTCCAGCTCACTTTCAGGCAGTGCATTCTAGATCTTAACCACTCACTGCATTTCTCAAATTGCTTTTGTTTTCTTTTTGCCAATCCTTTATATCTCTTCCAGATTCAAATTTGAAAAGCTATCAAATCTCCTCTCATTCTTTTTTACAGGGAAAACAGTCATAACTTCTCCAATCTATTTTCCTAACTGATGTTCCTGAGCCCTCAAATCATTCCCAGAAGTCCTTTCCACACTGTCTTAAATGCCTTTACATCCTCCCTAAAAGATGGCACCCAGATCTTCCCGACTCTCAACTGAGGCTAAGTCAGCTTCCTGTACAATTTTAACATAACCTCCTTGCTCTTGTACTTTGTGCCCCTGTAAATAAAGTATACAATGTCCTCGGGTTTATTAACTGAAATTCAATAATTTGAAAATAGAATTATATAAATACTAGAAGGGGAAAGATTTGCAGAGCTATGAGGGACATGAGCAGGGGAATGGGTGTAATTGAAGTTAATTTTTTCCCCAAATACCTAGCATAGCAATAATGGATTGAATGGCCATCTTCTGTTCTGTATCATTTTCTGATTCTACTTCTTGCCCTTGCTATCAGACACTCAATCTGAATAGATGGAATGTAAAGAAAATACCCTCTGCTCATGTTACTGATGGAGATTTAGTATATTAATCTTGTCTGTGCAAATGGCTTTCTGCTGTATCTTGTTCAACAAGTTGATTCCCATTTTGGTGAAAAAAGTACTTTTGTCCTTACTGCTTAAGTATCTGTGAGTACATCAGCCTATTTAAGTTTATCCAATATATCAATACATTGAAATGCATATTGTATATCAACTCATAATAATATTTTTAGTGTTATTATCTATATTGTGTTACTGTCAAATAATTTTGTCTTCACGGCAATACAGTGTATACTAATGAGTTAATTCCAATGCAAGTTTTGTGTCTCCATCAGTAACATTTACATTCTATCAATTCAGGTTAGGTGTCCAATAGTAAGAGACAAGAAATAGAATCAGAAAATGTTAAAGAACAGAAGATGGCCACCCAATCCATTGTTCCTGTATTGATTATTTCAAATTATTATCTTCACTTGCTTCCACTTCCCTGCCGTATTAAAATAATGATAATTGACACAGAATATGAGGACAGTTACCCTATGTTTAATAAAAGCAGCTGTACAAAAGACAAATTTTAGAAATTAAAAAGAAGCTACCATTGATGCTGAAAATCTGAAATAAAAACAGAGAAATAATTGCAGAAAATTACGCTGGCCCTCTCTCTTCTCTACAACTATTACCACTCCTTATGCATTTTGTTCTACAGCATCTCTAATATTTCCCTTAAATGTCACTGCTGTTCATTTGCTCCTATCTACCTTTTACTAAAGTATAAACCTATCACTTTTCCAGTTCTCTCTTCAGTCCTGAAGTTATCATATTGAACTTGAAGTGTTAACTGTTTCTCCTCACGGTGCTGCCAGACCTGCTGAGTTTGTCCAGCACCTTCTGCTTTTTCTTCAAATTTAGAAATCCCTGGGACTATCTTAGAACTTTCTAAAGTTCACACATAGTGAGCTATCCTATCAATATTCTGTGAACATTAAAAATCTCATAAGTACATGCGTTCCAAATAATGTTACTCCACAATAAAAGACAGGTTGAGTGAGAGTGATTCACACTGTATCACCGGTTCATGCCACTCGGAAATGGTGCTGGAGACAGGCAACCAATGTGTGTGCAAAAAATGGCCACATAAACAATAATTTCAATAAAAGACCAGTTGATATGTTAGATTAGATTACTTACGGTGTGGAAACAGGCCCTTCAGCCCAACAAGTCCACACCGACCCGCCGAAGCGCAACCCATCCATACCCCTACATTTACCCCTTTACCTAACACTACGGGCAATTTAGCATGACCAATTCACCTAACCTGCACATCTTTGGACTGTGGGAGGAAACCGGAGCACCCGGAGGAAACCCACGCAGACACGGGGAGAATGTGCAAACTCCACACAGTCAGTCGCCTCAGTTGGGAATTGAACCCAGGTCTCTGGCGCTGTGAGGCAGCAGTGCTAACCACTTTGCCAGTTCTTTCTGCTGAAGGAAGCAATGTTGAAAAGGTAGCAGAACTCCCTTTTCCCTTTGTATCAATGCCATTGAATCTAATTTGCCTACCTGAGCAAGCAACTAGGACCTCATTTCATCTAAAGGACAGCCTGTTAGATACAACTGGACTTTCCAAAGACAGCACTGAAGTGCCAGCTTTTTTACGTACTCTAGAGCTGAAATACAAAATATTTCAGACTCGCTGAAAAAAAATCAACATTCTATTCCAACGCCCAAAACTTGGGCAATTTTTTCCCCAATTGCATAAAGTACCAAACTAGACAATGTTTCCTAAGTAAAAGGCAATGCATCCCTCGATTTTTGTTTGCATAGGAACCTGCCCGAAGCATCAACATTATTAGGGATAGCAATCTAATAAGGGCTAAGATTAAAGTGGTGCTGGAAAAGCACAGCAGGTCAGGTAGCATCCCAGGAGTGGGAAAATCGAGGTTTTGGGCAAAAGCCCTATATTTAATAAGGGCGACTAACCTCAATTGTTAAAAAGCCTAAATATCATTCCAAATTTCATAGTCTACGCCTTCAATATTATAAACATTAATTTCACATTTTAAATTCTGTTTATCAGCTTTTCATCAATTTGATCAGCTAGACAATATAGCACATAATTTCATCAGGTAAATCCTCTGTTAACCAGCATAATAACCCACAATGCAGAGGAGTTCACCTTGTCCGAGGTAAGACCATACTATGACCAAGACACCTTTTATTGCTTCATGTACCTCTCAATAATGATCAAGTTTCAAATGGATGTAATGATTGAACCTAAAAAAATCAAATCAAATTACTTATTCAAAAGTAATGTTTTAATATGAAAATGTAAAATATATATACAAGTCCGTCAGAATCTGACAGGAAACGGTCGAACGGAACTGAGTGCACTACGATTGTTCACATCATTCAAAACAAAATGTTTATAACATTACTAAAATTACAAATACTACAAATATTACTATTTAAGGAAAGGAGATAATGATCACTAACAAAGGCCCTTTTATTTTAACATGAACTCCAATGGTCAAGCATTTATGGGATCTTTACAAAAGTGAAATGAACAAAATGGGAAAAGACATTTCTCCCGAGTGTAAATGTGCGCAGAACAATTTGTTACTTGATTCAAGTGGACACATCATCATCATCATGGATCCGAGGAAAAGCGCCAAAATATGGAAACGTTGATCTTAATATAACCCACTTAGCACCCCGCTAAGAAAATCTGAAATGTTCACCTGCCCTAGAATTCATTGAATCAAAATATACACGTTTCTATCGTATACGCCAGTTATCGAGTCCCAACCTCACAACCCGAAACATCTTTGTAAGATCTGTTAGTATATTTTGACCTTCATTTGCTACAAGAAAAATGGTTCAAACTTAACGTGAAAAGATTTCAAATCAAACACTCAAATTGTCCCAAACGCAGCGAGACTCTCTCACCGAAAGGCCACTAGTTTTTCACTCGGTTTCATTTACTTTTTGTGCTCAGAAAAGTTTTGATGGACAAGTGGTATTGTTTAGGTCACACGAGTTCCTAAATTCTCAAGAAGACATCGTTTAGTCAAGAACGGTAAAGGAGAGATTTCAATCACAGAATCATAGAATTGCTAGCCCCATCCATCTGCTCTTTCACCGTAGCTCTGCAATTCTCTCTTCAGGCACTTACCTAATTCCGTTTTTCGAAAACCACGATTATATCTGCCTCCACCTCATTTTCAGGCTGTATATGCCAGATCCCAAACACTATATATATATATATATACATATATAAAGACTTCTGTCTTTTGCCAATCTCATTAGTGCATGCTTTTGGGTTTGGACCTTTATGCCAATGGAAATAGTTCCTCTCCATTTACTCTGACTTAGACCCCTGATGACTCGAACACTTCCATTAATTCCTTTAACCTTTTCCAAGGAGGCCAACTCCAGTTCTGTAATAATGGAATCATCCTCTAAATCTTTTGGGCACTCTCTAAGTAAAGTCTTTCGCATCTAAGTTAGACAATTGTGTACAGAAAACAATGTTTCGACGGAACCAGAGACTTTTTGTTGGAAAAAAAGTTGAATCATGAAAACTCTTAAAACATCTAAACTCAATTGTTGGTCAGCAAATGCACGGCGTGGAAGAAGAAAGTGAAAAAGAAACATGATTATTTTCATCTCATGATTATTTGAACTGAAGCTGGGTGAGTCGTTTGCACTAGGTCAGACACTTGCTTCCAAAAGAAGAAAGCAAATAATGCTGCATCATGTGCCATGTTTTATAAACCTTGTAAACTTTACAGTTACACTGGTTTTTAGCCTTGAAGTTGATATTCTTTATGAAACTGCCTTATGCTGTTAGATGAGATTAGGACAGGCAAATTTGGGATTTCAGATTCTTAAGTTTGTTCAGTTCAGATTCATAAATGTAGCCCAACTTCCTCTTTGGGCTGTTAGACAGAGACATTATTGTTGACACACAATTGGATTGACTTGAGAGTTGGCAGGAAAAGATCACTACAACAAAGCAGTACGACCTGTTACTTAAAGAAAAACAGACTTATCACCCACTGCGTTTTGTGAAATTTCGCTTACATTGCATTTGTGCTCCAGGCACACACTGTATTGCATTTGACATCAGAATATTAAACTAAAGCAGAACTGATCTCAATTAAATAAGCTGTCATATTTCTGCAGGGGGGGGGGGGGGGATATGTTTTGGTTTATTGCGGAATTTAAAAATCTCCAAGACACGTGAAATTTATCAACTGCAGTTTGTTGTATTGCCCCCAGCGTGATCTTTCCTAAGGGCACGTTCAATAGATTTCTAGGGAATTTCAGAAACGTAAAATCCATTAAGCAAATGTTATTGGAAATGAATTGATCGGCAATTTAATATTTAAGGCTAACGTAACTACATTGTTAGATTTATTTTACCCCAAAACTTACTCCGTCGTGACGTAACCTTCAAATTATGTTTTAGAAAATCGTGGAAAACTGATACCGGTTTAGTCTCCGGCATAAATCATTTCTATTCGATGTTACACTTTATTATGCTTACCTGTGAACAATGATACTCTGAACTGAATCCAATTCATCCAGACTTCTGGCAGGTCTTGTAATACTGTATCTCCCACCAACATTGAACATTATTCGCTTCAGATCATTTTTTAGTTGAAGTTTTGGGTTCCAAAGCGTCACGTTAACAGTACGTAGCTCCCACCACTGGTTTGGATTGTACTATTTTGCAATGAGCGGAAGAGAATACCTGATTTTCAAATTCCAGATTTACAACTTGCCGAGTTTGTAGCTTTAGCACATTCCAGCCGAGCTGCCCCGTTTGTCTTCTAAACATTCAGTGGCGATAATCTTATCCCAGAGAACCTATCACGAGCGTTTTTCTTAGTCTCACTTACTCAAGCGAATAAACGCTTTCTCTAGCCTGAGTGAGGTAAAAGTTCAACTGCCAATCACCAAAGGACACAGCTCCCCAAAGTGCTTTGAGGATTTAGCCCGATAAAGCATTAATCCTCGCAAATACAGTTCTTGAAAGCTCGCGAAATGTGGGAGAAATAATCGCCTTCACTTTCCAAATACAAAGGAGCAGGTGGGAACCGCAAGCAAATCCCACTCATCCGACCACATCCCCGAGGGTCGAAATGCCCGACCAGGATTTCTCGAGGTCTGTTTCTGCCTCATTAGCATTCAACAATACCGACACAGAAATGCTTAATGAAATGGTTATAATCAATGTTTTTTCTCTGTTGAAAGTTAGCTACTAAAAAGATAAAGCAACGACACAATAAAGATATAAATTGCACCTAATATATAATTCAGACACGATTACCCCACGCCAGTTGTTTATAATGCAGATAGCAGCCGACATCATGATGCCTGCTTATTTGAATGATGTTGTCATGTAGCCATCGCCTAACCACACTGTTGATTGGCTGACATATGAGTAGTGGGGCCCTGAAAATATATTGTTATAGCGGAGAATAATATTACATTGCCCTCTGTGTTGGAGAGGTGTAAATAAAGTTCTTCAATTACGCTGCCTGCACTAGTCCTACTTCGTGCGGTGCAGGGCCCACAATTGTAACTGCCTTCGCAAGTTAAAATTGTCTGGCTCTCCTAAAAGAGCTGTATTGCAGCTGGAGCTGACAGTTGAGCAGAAAGTGAATTCGATCCGGGGAGTAGAGCCAGGAGGGTGCGAGCCCTAGGCAATTCACACTGTGTAGGAAGGATGGCGAAACCCATTTCCGTGTTCAGCTGTGGTGATGAGGCATTCTGCCAAATGACTTTGACAGTCTGCTCAGGGAACCATCAGACAGCAAAAACTGTCTCCTTTTCCCATAAGGCCTTGAGGAAGTCATTTGCTGACCACTCCTTAATGGACCTGTGGTCAAAGGTGTTTTTCAAAATACTCATTTCCATGAGGGACAGGTGATATGATGTGGTCCTACTACTGCTGTGGGACATGGCCAGATCCATCTTTTGTACAGAATTTCCAAAAGGCTTTTAATAAGGTTCTGGCTAATAGGATAAGAGCCCATGGTATTGCAGGTAATATATTAGCGTGGATAGAAGATAGTCCAATTATTTGAAGACAATGAGTCAAATAAAGGGGCTTTTTTTCAGGATGGCAACCTTTAACTACTGGAATGCTTCAGGGATCAGTGCTGAGGTCACAATTTGGGAGCAAATGAACAAGGAACATGTGTCCTTTGGTCCTTTGAGCCTTGTCCACCATTCAATAAAATCATGGCTGATCTCATTTTAACCTCAGCTCTGTAGTCCCTCATATCCCCAATAATCTTGCATTCCTTTTGTAATTAAGAATCTATTCATCTGTGCCTTAAAATATTCAAAGATTCTGTATCCAGTGCCTTTCATGGAAGGGAATTTCAAAGACTCACAAGTCTCTAAGAGAAAAAAAATGTTTCTTCATGAGTATTTTTAAACTGTAACCCCTAGTTCTAGATTCTTGAGGATTAACAAAGAACAAAGAGCAAAGAAAATTTACAGCCCTTGAACAGGCCCTTCGGCCCTCCTAGCCTGAGCCGATTCAAATCTACTGTCTAAACCTGTTGCCCAATTCCTAAGCATCTGCTCCTCACCTACTCATGCATCTGTCCAGATGCATCTTAAATGAATCTACCATGCCTGCCTCTACCACCTTTGCTGGCAACACGTTCCAGATGCCCACCATCCTCTGTATGAAGTATTGCCACCTTAAACTGTTCAACTCTCACCTTGAAAGCATGACCTCTTGTTATTGAAACCTTCACCCTGGGAAAAAGCTTGTCTTTATCCATCCTGTCTATACGCTTCATGATTTTGTAAACCTCAATCAGGTCCCCCCAATCTCCTTTTTTCTAGTAAAAACAAACCTAACCTACTCAACCTCTCTTCATAGCTAGCATCTTCTATACCAGGCATCAGCCTCGTAAACCTTCTCTGCACCCTTTCCAAAGCATCCACATCCTTTTGGTAATGTGGCGACTAGAACTGTACACAGTATTCTAAATGCAGCCGAACCAATGTCTTGCACAATTTTAACATGACTTGCCAGCTCTTATACTCAATACCATCCAATGAAGGCAAGCATACTATATGCCTTCTTGACCACACTTGTGCAGCCACCTTCAGGGTACAATGGACCTGCACTCCCAGATCTCTCTGCCCATCAACTTTTCCCAAGGCTCTTCCATTCATTGTATAATTTGCTCCAGAATTAGACTTGCCTAAATGCATCACCTCACATTTGTCTGGATTGAACTCCAGGATTCATGAGAGGAAAATGTCCTTTCAACATCCACCTGGTCAAGTCCCATCAGGATCTTACATGTTTCAAATAAGTTACCTCTGATTGTTCTGAACTCGAGAACCTATTTAGCCTTTCCTCATAAGGCAAGCTGCTTATTCCATGAATTAGTTCAGTAAATCTTCTTTCAACTGCTATGAATGCATTAAAATCCTTCTGTGAGTACATTAATTAGTACTGAAAACAGTACTCCAAATGCAGTCTCCCCAGTGCCCTGTTTAACTGAGTATAACCTTGCTACGCTTGCATTCAATTCTCCTCACAATAAAACATAGTACTTATTAGCTTTTTTAAATACTTGCTGTGCTTGCATACTAAGGTATACTATGGTATTTGCATACTATGATTCATGCAGATCTCTCTACACCTCTCACCATTTAGATGATATGCTTTTTAAATCTTTCTACCAAAATTGACAAGTTCATACTTTCCCACATTGTACTCCATTTGTCAAATATTTCCCCACGTACTTAACCATTTTATATTCCTTTTTAGGCACCTTATATCTTCTTCATGATTCAGTTTCCTATCCATCTTTGTGTCACTAGCAAATTTAGCTACCATACCTTTAGTTCCTTCATCCAAACCATTTATATAAATTGTAAAGGGTTGAGGTTCCAGTACCAATCCCTGTGGTACACCATTTATGACATTTTGCCAGCCTGAAAAAGACCCATTAATTCCTACTCTCTACTTCCTGTTAGCAAGCCAATCTTATATCTATGCCAATATGTTATCTCCTACACCATGAGATTTTATTTTTTGCACTAGACTTTAATGTGGCATCTTATCAAATGCCTTTTGGAAAACTAAGTACAATACATCCAACGGTTCCCCTTCATCTACAGCACAAGTTACTTCTTTAAAGAATCCCAATAAATTAGCTAAACATGATTTCCTTTTGACAAAACATATTGGCCTTGCCCAATAACCTTGAACATAGCCAAATACCTTGTTATCATTGTCCCCATGGCCGATGTTAAGCTAACAGTTCTGAAGTTTCCTGCTTTCTGTCTTTCTCCCTCCCTTTTTAATAAAGAAGTTTATTTAGCTATTTTGTAATCCAGTGAAGCCTCTCTGAATCTAAAGAGTTTTAGAAAATTAAAACCAATTCATCAACTATCTCACCAGCTCCTTTTTTTTAAAACTCAAGGATGAAACTCATCTAGACTTGGGGACTTGTCAATACGCATTTTCAACAATTTACTCAATACTACTGGGAATTGTAACTTTCTTTAGTTCTTTGCTTCCTTTCAGTTCCAAATTTATAGTTATTTCCATATACTCCTTATATGCATGGGACACAGTGGCTCAGTAGCTAGCACTGCTGTCTCACAGTGCCAGGGACCTGGTTTTGATTCCAGCCTTGGGTGACTGTCTGTGTGGAGTTTGCACAATCTCCTCGTGTCTGTGTGGGTTTCCTCTGGGTGCTCCAGTTTCCTCCCACAATCCTAAGATGTGTAGTTTAGTGAATTGGCATGCTAAATTGCCCATAATGTTCAGAGATGTGTAGGTTAGGTGCATTAGTCAGAGGTAAATGTAGAGTAATAGGGTCGGGGAATTGGCCTAGGTGGGTTACTGTTTGGAGGGTCGGTATGGGCTTGTTGGGCCGAAGGGCCTGTTTCCACACTGTAGGGATTCTATGATTTCAATGATATGCTTGATGGAGAAGGTTGATGCAAACTAACTGTTCAACTCATCTGCCAACTCTATCCTCTGTTACTAATTCCTTAGTAATTTATGATTTTGTGTAGGACCAACATTTATTTTCTTAACTCTTTCTTTTAAGTCTTGGAGGAAAGTTTTCTCTCTATATTTATATTTTTGGCAAACTTTCCCTCATACTCTAATTTTTCCCTTCTTAATAATTTCATAGTAATTCTTTGCCTTTTAAAGTATTCTATCTAATCTTTTGATATGTCGATTGTATATGCAATTATATGTCTTTTCCTGGAGTTTGATATTATCTTTGATTTTTTTAGTGAATTCCAAATTTTTCCTATTTGTTGGAATGCATCTATTTGTGTCTTCTGCGACATCTCCTTAAATGTTTGTGGTTGCATCTGTATTGACCTATCCCTTATGAATTACCAGTATACTTTTGCTAGCACAGCTTTCATGCCCTCGCTAATGTCCTTGTTTAAATTCAAAATAATATTTTTAGATCTGCATTTCTCTCCCTTAAACTTATGTAGAATGCAATCATTATGGTCATTGCTAGCCACGGATGCTTTCAATAAGAGGTCAGTAATTAATCCTATCTCATTGGTTAAAATTAGTTTTAATATCCTGCCATTGGTACCATAACATGCTGATCCAAGAAGCTTTACTGAAATATTCAATGAATTCTTCATTTAGACTACTTTTTCCCAAGTGAATTTTCCAGTCTATGTGTAATTTAAAATCTCCCATGATAATTGCTGTACCCTTTTGACAATATATGTTAATGATTTCAATAAAAGAACTAAATGTACTTTCACCAAGATTGCAGATGACAAAAAATAAGTAGTGAGAAAGGAACTAGCTGTTTGCTGAGTGTCTGATAAGTAATTGAGGTATTTTGTCTTAAGTTTTTACATTGTATACAATGGAAAAGACAAGAAAATATAAATAGGTAACTTAAATATATCAATAAGTTAATGAAATTATTAATTAAAACTAATTTATGATGGCAAGACAGGTGATATGTCAAGACTGCAGTATGTAGGAGCTGCTGGATTCCATCGTGATCCAGAACAAATACATCTGTATTAAATGTTTAAAGTTCAAGCAGCTTCAGCTCAGAGTTGATGTGCTGAAGGATGAACTGTAAACACTGTGGCACTTCAAGGATAGGGCAAGTCATCTACTTCTTACCAGGAGGAAGCCACACTACTTAGAAGAAGTCTTTTCCTCAATCATAAGGACAGTAAAGGGGATGTTCACTAATGATTGTACAACATTTAGTACCATTTGCAATCTTCAGTTATTGCAGTAATCCATATCCAAAAACAGCAAGATCTGGATAATGTCTAGGCTTGGGCTGATAAATGGCAAGTAACGTTCATGTTACACCAGTGCTAGGTAAAGATAATTTCCAACAAAAGATAATCTAGCCTTTACCCCTTGGCTTTCAATGCCACTACCATCTCTGAACCTGCAGTTATCAACATCTGGGGTTACCATTGATCAGAAACTGCAGTGCACTAAACACGTAAATACTGTGGTTGCAAGAGTAAGTCAGAGGTTAGGAATCCTGACATGACTAACTCCACTCCTAATTCCCCAACTCCTGACTCCAAAGCCGGTCTAGCATCTAGAAGATATAGGTCAGGAGTGAAATGGAATAGTTTCCACTTGCCTGGATGACTGCAGCTCCGACAACAATTAAGAAGCTTGACACCATACAAGAAAAAGCAGTCATCTTATTGGCACTACATCCACAAGCATTTGCGCCCTTCACCACTGAAGCTCAGATGCAGCAGAATTTACCATCTACAAGGTGCTCTGCCAAAATTTATTAGTGAAACAGCACATTCTGAATCCATGACCACTATCACCTAGCAAGTAAGGATAGCAAATACATGGGAACACTACCATCTGCAAGTTCCTCTCCAAGACAATCACTTTCTGACTTGGTGATACTTGAACATTCTTTTGATTTTACTGGGTCAAAAGCATGGAATTTCCTTCCCAACATGTTGTGGGTTACCTGCAACAGTTGAAAAGACAGCTGACCATCACCTTCTCAAAATCATCTTGGAATGAGCAATAAATGTTGGCTTAGTCATCAATGCTCACACCTCATGATGAATAAAAAAATGTCTTGTAATTTGGTCAGTGTTTCAAAATGAATTGATTTGGAATTCTTAGTTATAAATAAAATTTAGAGCTGCTATAACCCATCTTTCTGAGATATGTACTGAAGTCAGAAAACAAAACAAAAGCTTTGATTTACTTAAAAGGGATTGGAAAAACAAGCCATTTGGAAGCTCAACACATTATAGCACAGGGAAAGATCAGCTTTAACAGGGGATTTAGTGCAAATCTGATGGACTGTATAATTATATGATTTCATGATTTGTATTGAGGGAAATGCTTGAGATCAGCTATTCCTTTTGATTTCTCATTGAAATGAAGAACAGCTTAGATAACTTGAAAGGGTTCAGAAAAGATTTACAAGGATGTTGCCAGAGTTGGAGGATTTGAGCTATAGGGAGAGGTTGAACAGGCTGGGCTGTTTTCCCTGGAGTGTCGGAGGTTGAGGGGTGACCTTATAGAGGTTTACAAAATTATGAGGGGTATGGATAGGATAAATAGACAAAGTCTTTTCCCTGGGGTCAGGGAGTCCAGAACTAGAGGGCATTGGTTTAGGGTGAGAGGGGAAAGATATAAAAGAGACCTAAGGGGCAACTTTTTCACGCAGAGGGTGGTACGTGTATGGAATGAGCTGCAAGAGGATGTGGTGGAGACTGGTACAATTGCAACATTTAAGAGGCATTTGGATGTGTATATGAATAGGAAGGGTTTGGAAGGATATGGGCCGGGTGCTGGCAGGTGTGACTAGATTAGGTTGGGATATCTGGTCAGCATGAACGGGTTGGTCTGAAGGGTCTGTTTCCATGCTGTACATCTCTATGACTCTACGACGCTATGACTTTTGGTTCACCTTCCTGTCCAAGAAATTTGCATAATCTGAATTGTAATTTATATATTTTGAAGGAGAGTAGTATATATTCCAATTTATACATACTGCTAGGTGGAAGAAGTTTAAATAGTAATGGGCCAAATCTGAATATGGAATAAAGTTTAAATATAGAACATTTTGTCTCTTGCAGGCATGATGACATAGAAACGGGAACTGTAATAGGTAGAATTTGTGTTTATTAAATATATAATTTTTGAAACATGGCAAGTGTTAGTTCTCTGCTGGTGTGAATATGGATCTGGAACGATCTCAAAGGGTTAATACTTGATTGAGTGCAGTAAGCACCACCCCCTGTGAGCACCGCCCTCTATGATGATGCCATGAAGAATGGTAGGGTGTAGAATAAAGTAGAATTTTGTGGGAGACTAGGTACTCCCAACAGTCTTTTGTAGTAACACACAGCTTGTTCTTATAACCCATAAATGATTGCAGAGATGCATAGAGCCACATCTTGCTTAGCCTATAAGACTCTTCCTGTTAGACCAGATGGTAGCTACCAATGCACAGAATAGTTCACGTAAGCCCTTAAAGAATCTACGTATATGGAAGATACAGAAGCAGCGCCCACAGCTTATGAATCTCTTTCTCCAATTCTGCCGTCATCATGTCATGGTCTCCCAATATTTCAAATGTTTCTGGTAGTTGCAAGGTCAAATCAATGCCTGCATCTTAGTCTTGGCTTTTGCCTTGTGCTATACTCTGCTAGTAGTTGGAACATTTCCCTCTTCCATGCATTTTCCTGCTTCTTCTGTCCACCAAGAACTTGTCATGAGGTTTTACTTGCTGAACTAAAACTACTGCTGGGTGGGCCTAAATTTGGACATTCTAAATTGACCCAGCCAGAGAACCTAGGTCTGACAGAAAATTAAAAACCAAACTAAATTAAATAGCAACCAGCAGCTATCATCTACAGAGAACATTGGAAACAAAGATCAAAGAGATTACAAAGGTTCAAGAGGAATCAATTACAACCAGCCCAAAGCATGCATATTGGAGAAGTATCGCTCAGACTTCCAGACACCTTGACTGCCTGATTATGTACACCTTACATCTCCTGACATGGTAACAGTGAAGGGTGCAGGCATGACCTCATTGGACCCAGCTCATGATCTCAGGAACAGAGAAAGCTGTGGTATGTGGGTGCAAATTGTTGAAAGCATCAGGATATGTTGAGAAGGTATGTAGTTTAAAAAAAAGCAGAATCTTGGCTCTTTACATAGCTACATGGGTTACTCAAGTAAGGAAGTTATAATGAATGTTTATAACACATTGGCACATCCTCAGTTAGAGCATTGGGTTGAATTTTACATATTTTTGGTTGAGTCTGAGTTTAAACAAGTGTTTTTGTGTGTCTTTTGCAGTGAGGCCAAGCAAATTTTCTCATCTATCTTACCAATCTCGCCACGTTAATTACCTACCAAAGCCCAATAGTGTCTCTATGTCCATCTTACAACACATCCTGTGTGAACAATTTGCCATTCCTTGCAAATCCACCAAAAGACCAACATCCTTTGCATCTGAGTTATCTTTAGAACAGCACTGAGCACACGGATGAGCATTGGCATTCCCATGCTGCCCTCCTTGGTCAAGGCCATTTACACAGAGAAGGGGAATGTGGCATTGTGATTTTCCAACAAGGACATGGAGGTTCTGATGGAAAAGGTGATGCAATGAAGAGAAGTCCTCTTCCCAGAGGACCGTCAGATGAGACTGTAGGTTTAGACGGCTAGCCTCATCTGAGGATGCCATCCAGGTTAGTGCCATTTTTAAGATGTGGAGGAAATGCCAACAATGCAGAAAGAAAGTCAGTGAACCTTCCTGTTCTTTCAGGGTAATTTCACACTTTTCCCTCCCACTGTATGCAGCTCCTACCAAGGCTCAGCTCAGTATTGCAACATTACCTGGAAGTGTGGTGGAGACAGATTTAATTGGAACCATCAAGGGGGAATTTGATAACTTTTTGGATAGAAATAGTGTGTAGGGATATGATGAAAGGACAGGAGATTTTGAAGATGGTAATGATGCTTATTTGAAGAGACATTGTAGGCATGATGGGCTGAATTGCCTGCATCTTTGCTGGAACAATACTTTGATCTTTCCCTCACTTGTGCTCCTCACTCAGTCTCCCACACCACCAGCCCTGCAAACCCACTATGCTGTCTCCTCAGTCCTGAGGTACATCTCATCACCTTACCCCACATGCACCAGCATTACGGGTCATGCCACCCACTGTAGTCTTTCATTCCTGCTCATTTTCTCATTACAGAAGAAGATAGCCCATAACAGGTTGCAGCTTGCAGGGTGGAGGGGCGCCCCAAAATCTGTGTCCTCATTCACTATGAGGAAGGAATCCTGGTGCCACAAGAGAAGACATGGACTTTTCCTGCAGGGATGCTGAGACATCCATGTTCCATCAAACGATTGTGGTACCATTCTTCATTCCACTGCCACTCTCCCATCTTCCCTGCTGTGACACTCAATAATTACACATTACTTCTAACTGCAAGCTGTGACACTTTCTCTCTCTTTTATCTACCAATGACATCAGTGGAGAAACACCCGGTTCCGGACGATGCATCTCTGAGGATGGAGGTTCCGAGGTCTCAGGAAGAACCAGCAAGGCTGCTTCGTTCACTTCCCACCAGAGCAAATACTGATACCTCAAGGGGAAAAATTGAAATACAGAGTTTAGAAGCACAATCAGATGAGCACTTCATAACCAACAGCTCTTCAGCTGACCAAGGAAGAAATGTCCCAGGCTACAGGCACTTGGAGGACTGCTGGAGACCAGGCACCTGTTCAACTCCAGGCAAGAGATGATCCTGTGGTGTAAGGAATCAGGGACTTCATCCAACTGCACAGGGATGAGCAGCAGACAGGCATTTGAGATAGAATGGTCTGTATTGTTGAGGATCTGCATCAGTGCAGCAAAGCATGTGGCTGCAATGCCCAAGCAACCACGATGCCCAAGCAGTGAGAGAGATGCACACACCAGCACACCTTTGCATCACCATAGGTCCTCAAGATGAAGGCAGGGCAACATAGGTATTGGGAACTTGGATCCCAGTCCAGATGCCCTGGATCCATAGTTTCCACTGAAGACAGTACAGAGGTGGCTGAGCCCTCCACCTCCACCCTGCAGCAATCCCCCTCACCCCACTTCCGACTCCTGGAAGCTCAAACTGAGGGTGGTCAGCTTGTGTTTTGCAAGAATACCTTGGGTATATCTGGCTCGGACATTAGCCCCATGAGGTCACCCCACTAAAGTGAAAGAAAAACCTTCCTGAGGGCACATTGATTTCATGGGTGAGTAATTTTTGTTTGTAAATCTCAACCTTTGCAAAAAGTTTCCGGATGTTATATTTCATGCATATGATTGTGAATCTCTTTCAGGGGCTGAATGGACTCTTTCATTACCCAGCATCAATATATGGATACACACAATATTCAATGGCTGGAGGTTTAGGCTCCTGCGGCTTGGTAATGCCTTTTAGCTTCCTCACAGAGCATCTCTGGTGTTTGGCTCCCTCTGTGTGCAAGAATGTAGATGTCACCAAGTTATCCTTGTCATAGTTATGTCAGGAAGATGTGAGAATCGGAGAAGATCAAGGTTGAAGGATGATCAGTAAGCAGCATGCTTTCCTGTGTCCTGTCATTTCATGCACCAGTGACCAATGTTCTTTTTCTTTAAAATCCTTATGAATGGAGCATGCTGCAGCCCCCTCCCTCACAAGTCAAGTCTCTCCAAGTGTGCTCACAATCATTTTCTTCATCAATATGATATCCAGTCAGATGGAAGATGACAATGAGGGCTCCTGTTCCAGACTCAGCCTGACTGTTCCAGTGAGCTCCCAAATATGAGGTGACCATATCTGGTATGGTCATTTATTGTGTCCCTCTTGAAACCAGAAAATCCCCCAGCCTCTTGCAGGAAGATTGAACTGCTGCAGTTCAGTGCAGTAGAAAAGGCAACAATTTCCTCAACTCAATCCCCTTATTCAATCTCCTTATTTTCTGCAGAGTGACATGATGGACTAATGATGGCTCACTCTCTTGCCTGATATGACTGAGTATTCCAAGGCAAAGTGTGTCCAAAAACCTGGACTGATGCCTGTACCTCTCCCTAATGATCTTATCCCTATCCATTGGACGTGTCGATTTGGAGCCAGTGGATTGATCGTGAGTCATTCCCTGGACTTCAGAGGCATGGGTCCCCTAAGTGAAACTGCCCTCAAACTGGACACCTAGCTGGGAAGGGAGACTGTATTTGAGGTACTGTGCCAGAACCCACTGAATAACAGATATCTCCATGGACTTCAGTGGGGACTACTCCCTACAGACTTCGAGGCATTGCTGTCTGCTTGCTGCACATGCAGTGCATTTGGCACATGGACTAGGTGTAAGACTGACAGAGCATACTGCAATACTGCAAGATGTATGCCATTAGACTGAGGACTACTTAGTGGTAAGGCAAGCTGCCTGCTTGTTTAACTGTGCTAATTGGCTTGGCAAGACAGGGATAATGTGAGCAAGCACTAAGAAAGCAAGTGAACAGCCTTGTGATGCAGCACGGATGGGCCTGCAAGCTAGGTACCTGTCCCTGTGTGCAAAGTATTCTCACTGCAGCCTTTCAATGTAAGTTGATATCGCACTCAGTGCCAGAATGATTGTGAAGATGGGCAGATGCCAATGTCCACAGAGGAGAAGTACAATTGGTTAATGCCACCTGACCATGTCTGGGTTTGTGGTTTGGTTCCAGGTAGCACAGTCGTTGTTTGGAACAAGTAGTGAGCTGAATCTGCGAGGTTTAAGCTGTGTTTTCCCTGTTGAGTTTTCCTGTTGTAATTGTTTGTCAAAGATGGGAATCTGCACATTAATGAAGTGAGTTGAGACATTAGTAGGCATGAATCCCCATCAATTGGCATCTCACCGTTAACTAGTGACATCTTGCCACTCAGAGTATTTTTTTTATAAATTATCAATACTGTTAAAACTGCAAAACTCTGGGCTAAATTTTGTAGTTTGCCTGTGCATGGGAAACAGGCATATGGACCTGTAAATTAGTATGCCATACATCAGCAGAATAGGGTGCTAACCTGAGCCACTATTGGGACCTGCCTGAAAAATTAAAATGGTGTGAGCTGGCTAAATGGAACTAGGTTCACTCCAGATAATTATGCTACAAAATTTAGTCTCATGATTTTCAATGCCAGTTTCAGCATTTTATGAATAAAATGACACGAGCCTCAAATATTTTAAACAATGTTAATTTTGATCAAAACTACTAAGGAATAGATCACATTTTCAAAGTTTTAATGCTAAAGTCATAATTTATTAAGGCATTAAGTGAAAAGGTATAATTCAGCAAGATGGATCTTTGCATTCCAAATCCAGCATCATAATATGTGATATACATTGATATAAATAGACCAAAATGTATAAACAAAAATCTGAAGTGGATTATGGATAACTTCGCAAAGACAACGTTTACTAAATGATGCTGTTCTTCAAAATACGCTCTATTTACTGTATTTAACATTTAAATCATTTATAAGATAACCATTGAGAAAATACACTTTTGATCACCTTTGTGCTTTTTTCTAAAACAGAAGAAATGTAGTGGAAACTGCACCAAATCTCCTCCCTGTCCTTACACACAGAAGTTGTAAAAGTTTATAAGGCACAGTTAATGTGAACTTTAATATAGTATATATTAGCAGTTAATGCAGTGTGACATTGTTAGTAGGTTTAGATACCTCACAATGCTTCAAGGTTGAGTTGTTACATACTTATGTTTCTTTTCCAGTCCTGCAGGAAGACCCTGTTCTAATGTCTCTAACATTAAGTTGGAACTCTTTTGGGACTCGAGTCTAAGTGGTATCTGGGTTATGTTCTCAAGGTTGAATGCTACATTCAAATATGATTTCCCAACTTTTTAATTCAATGCAAAGTACTGTCGTGTTTATATTCTGTTTTCAATTCGGTTGTTTCACATCAGAGGAAATAATAAGTACATAGCTGACAAGGGCATTAAATACAATAAGGGCATCAAATATGAAGGGCTTATTGGTAGAGAATTAGCCTGTATCCCACCTAAATGCCAAATTTTCTCTCTGATATTGGTGAAATCTAATGTTAGGTACATATACAACTGACACAATCAAAAAGAAATTGAAAGCTGAATTTCTGCTGTTTACAACTTTGAAATGAATTTTAAAATAATTTAACAATGATCAAAAGTTGCTAAATGGAGATCATTATGATGGATTATTTAATCTCAAATAGGAAAAAAATACACAATCATCTCAGCCTCACAACAGCTCCACTAGAATTACACGCTTTAGAAAAATAAGTTACAATACATTTTTGTTTAGATGCTTCATAACTTTGCTTATTAAGTTAACTTGTACAAATATTTTGTTCAAATAGTGAAATCTATCAATAAGTATTCCATGTGTATGAATTCACCTTTAAAGAGGCTAAATAGTTCTTGCAGTTTTGAAAATGTAATCAAATTTCTATCCATTTAACATTTGTAAATTCAATTGTGAAAGGGTTGACCAATATTTTCATAATATTAAAAAAAATTCTCTGATTCAAATCACATCACAATAAGCTTTGTTTTGGATATCTTAGCCCTTTACCGATGCATGTGGATTTCATGAAGCAGCATTGGAACACAGCTATATTCAATGCATAGATAGAGTCTGTTGTAGAGCATTTTTGCATAAATTGTACAGCAATTTTTGCCTAAGTGCACTCTTTCTCTAAAGAAGGGTTAAAATTCTACTGTGAAAGACACCACTTACATCAACAGTGCAGCAGAGTATTGTAATTGTTATAATAATATAGAAAAAAAACCTTACAACACTTGATTGGGCACATCATATTTGCAAAAAAATACCTTTGGGAATCTCTTATACTTAACCCGAAGGAATTTCAGAACGTTCCATTTGATAGGATTAATTTTGTTTCCTTGACTTGTGAAAACACTAGACAGCTGCGTAATGGGCAAAATCTTAATCAAGACATACCAGCAAGGGAAACCATGCAGTCCCACTGAATGAGTTAAGGAGAGGGCCTTACTTAAGTCCTAAATTTTATTAGCAGAATACTTCAAGTAGGAGATGAGAATTAACATTGCTGTGCAACACACTCAACATTTATCTGGTCCGCATTGTCAGTGCTATTCAGGTGAAGGCCAGGTGCAAATGCATAGTTAGTACAGTAATAGCAGGAGATTGACACTACATGTATCCAGGACATTGGAAAGGGGGCTCTAGGGGCAGCCAGGTTCATTGGCTACATAGCAATATTCAGAAAACACAGAAATCAAGGACAAATTCACACTCAATATTTCTGGAAATTTTCAGTCATAGGGCCATACTGTAAGTTGTCTGGATGGAATCCTTGAGATGCTATAGCTCCAATTAGAAGTTGGTTTTCTCTTGTGCTTTTTGATCTTAGGTAGGGTAGTGAACCTATCACCAGCAAATGTGGAACAGGACCAGCCTATGATTTAGATAAACAACGAAAAAATATGTGGAGGCATTGAGGCAATTGAAGAGAGACAGAGAAGCAATGTGGTGGAAGGGTGGAGGGAAAAAGCAAGAGACAGAGGATGCAAGAGGGGGGGAGCGAGAGGAGTTTGTAAGGCAGAAGAGAGTGCAAGGTTGCAAAGGGGTTATAGAGAGGAAAGCTGCAAGAGGGGAAAGAGAGGAGGCCGCAACGTGGAGGAGAAAAAGTAAGGAGGTAGTTAGGGAAGTGGGAACAGAGACAGAGACATTCTCAAAGGAAATGGGCAGAAAGAGGGAGGCAGGCTATAAAGGAGATGTATGTAAGGACAGAGAATCTGGAAATGAGCGTGAACAGTTTTAAGCCTGACCAAAAAAACCTCATCCAACTAATAACCGTGAAAACTGAAAATCACTGAGGCCACATTCTTTGCAAAGTAATGTGGAATTTAAGCTTAAGGCTGTGTTTGTTCTGGAACTCCTATTTGTGTTGGGAGTGTATTAATTACTATTGTAACAAACCATAAGTCAATTCTTAAATTTAAGTCTTAAAATACAGTGGGAAAAAAAGTTAACTGCCTAGTTAAGATCTTCTAATTTTTAACATGTGACATTCACAGATGCCACTGGACCTGCTGAGTTTCTCCAGCAATTTTGCTTTTTATTTTAGATTTCCAGCATCCCCAATATTTTACTTCTATTCAAACACAGATGGTGCTGTTACTATGTGACTGCAATACATGAGTTAGTGAAAAAGTATATTTCCCTAAAAATCAAAAAAGAGCCTATGAGTGGACAGGCAGAGGGGAAATATTTTGACACGTGTTCCCAATTCTGAGGGATGAGAGAGGGAGGGTTAAAGGTGGGAGAACGCAGTTAAAATTAAAGCGCCCAGAAATAGAAGAAGCACCTAGACCCACAATGGTTCTCCCTATCCTAATCCTTGATTCTCTTCAAAAAGTAGCAGGTTTGTTGTACAGCAGTAATAAATCTTTATATTTTTCCTGTAACAGTAGAAATTATTAGGATGACTTTTTAAAAGTAAAAATGATATTTGTGCTTCCACTTTGATGAAAGAAAATCTGATCCAGTGGTACAGATTCCACACTAATCAAATGCTACACAGCTGATTCAGTGTGTTTAGTTCATGCTCCTTCTGTGGGTCAATAAGGTGAAAGAACTCCATCAAGTTCAGTTTAATGCCCCTGTTGAAGAGGTTACGGAAGTGCCCTTTTTCATCAGAAAGGTGACTGTATCTCTTCTGGTTCATGTGTTCATTTATTGTTATGTTAACTGTAGCTGTGTAGAACTGTAAAAATAAAGCTCATCATTATTAAGTTCAGTACAAAATAATTCTTGATGTTTTTAGAAAGCCTTAGTATTCTTACAAAGTAATCGAGTATTAATTCAAGTTTTGTATCAATACACCAAGTTTTCTTTTCCCATTTTGTACCAAAATAGTGTTTTCTGAGGCTGTTATAGAAATAACAGTCAAATTAGATCACACCCAGTAACAAGTGTATTCTGAAATGAATTTAGAGATGATGTGATCCGAACAATTAAACAATCGTTGGATGTATGCGCATCAGATAGACCAAACAGACCTGTAAATTAGTAAAACATAAGGCCCAATTATTCTAATCAGGGTCGGAAAGCCTGAGCTGAATTTTACCAGAAATTAGCTAAATGAGGTGCCAGGTGGCAAAAATGGGTATGTTTCCAGACGGTAGGATGGTAAGGTGCGAGATAGGTGAGTGAGAACAGAGGGTAGTTAGGTCCAAGTGGGTGAGAAGTGGAGTGGAGTGGAGGGTCAAGCCCAGCAGGTGGGCGGAGTTGTTGGTTTGGGTGAGTGTGTGTAGTTAGGTTCAGTGGTTGGGGTGAGGGATCTCAGGTTAAACATCTAGGAGAGTTTGTGGGTTTCAGGGGGTCAGGCCCGAGGTGGAGTGAGTATTGGGTCTTGCAAGGTCACGTAAGTGGGGGAACAGATGTTGAGCCTATCACAATTAGCTTGAGGGTGGAATCATGTTGAGGATGATTCTAGAGGGTTTTTCTTAAGATTCTGGGAGAGGTAAGGATCAGAAGTCATGTAGTTGATGGGGGTGTCTCAGTAATATGCTGGGAGTTCAAGTTTATACTTACCCAGGAGTGACAGTAGAGTTTTAATCCACAATTATTTCCTGGGTAACTGTTAAGTCCAAGTGAGTTGGAACAGTCCAAATTGAACAATTTTAATGGACTTTCCAGATGCACTGTAATTTTCCTTTGGAAAATTCAGCTTCCTGGGCAGTTACCATGGAATCATTTGCACTGGGGATTCCACATGGTGCTGACATGTAAGTCCATTTTATACTGGTTCAACAACTCTCTGGTTATTAGAATATGAGTCAATATGAGAAGCTAATGAGTTTAGTAGGTTTAGCCAAAGTGATACACTAGAGGGCAACAAAACTAACATTAAATTTATCCAATACATTTGACTATACAGGTTACTGCTTGTAATTTAACTTTACAAACTACAATTAAATTTTCTTAGGATACAATTAAATAGCATTTCTAGAACAAGTACTACAGTAGAAAAAGTACATTGATTCTGTAATTGAAAATGCACCACAATTATTGTCAAAGTAATAATACACAAGTTGTACTTATCATATTGACACATCCTATTTGCTACAACCATAAATAAAATTTATTAGTAATGATTAATGTAGATTCTGGATAATTAAGTCAAGAATAAAATATTACAATGTGAACATTGTTTTAAAGTGGTATCTTCAAATCTCATCTCATGACTTTAATAGAACTCAATTTATTTCAAAAATTAAACTTACTACATAAAATTTACAGCACAGTGACAGAGCATTCAGTTTGGTCTATGCTGGCATTTGTGCTCCACATAAGCCTCTTCCCACCCCACTTTATCCAATCCTATCAGCATTTTTGTTACTCTTTTCTCTATTATGTACTTATTTTGCTTTTTCTAAAATGCCTCAATGTTATTCATCTTAACAACTCAGTGTGACGGCACTTGCAAAATCTTAATTACTCTTACTTGTGGGGTCACACGGCTTTAACAAAATGCTGTCACCTGTGGTTAATCTTTTTAGTCGTTCACGGAAAGCTGGCACTGTTGGCTGGGCCAGCATTTGTCAGCATTTATTATCCATTCCTAATTGCCCAAAGGAGCCAACCGGATTGCTGTGAGTCTGGAGTTACAAGTAAGCCAGATCAGGTAAGAATGGCAGATTTTCTCCCCCAAAAGGAATTTAGTGAATCAGATTTTTTTAAACCACAATCAACAGTGGTTATTCGGTCACCACTAGGTTAGCTTTTAATCCAGAGTTTTGAAATCAAATTCAAAATTTCCTCATCTGTCATGGTGTTATTCAAATTCAAATTCACAGAACATTAGCGTGGTGCTCTGGATTACTAGTCCATTAATCTAATAAAGAAGAAGTAATTATTTTGCAGCATTGTATCTTTGCTCCCAACTTGGGATTGTCCCAATAAAACAAAAAACTTCTCCGAATTGAAGAATATTTTCTCAGGCTTCTCTAATAGCTCTCTCTACAATTAGCATTGGATTGTTTAGGGTCAAATCTCCTTCTGGGAGGTCGTTCTTCATGACTGTTTGCAAAATGTAGCATCTATGCTGAGCTCCTGCAATTATTTCTGAAACATACCATTCAATTTGAGAAGAATATAGAACCTAAATCTAATGATCCCTGCTGGAAAGTGTCTGGAAAAGATCAATGATGACCTGATTATGCTCTGATATGATACCATTTCAAAAGGAGAAAGAATGAATGTATGAGAGATCTTCTAATAGTTAGCACTAAAAATTGTAATCTGAAAGATAAGAACAGTACATACATATATGCAGGTCATTATTGCTGAAGCGAATGCAATAACAGACAGGAAAATGAAGCCGATTCCAATGAATATGCTACGACCCATCTCATTAAACCAGTCCCAAGCAAAGTAGACTCCCAACACACTATTAAGGCACATTGTGGCTAAGAAGCCCAAAAAGTAAACCCTGTAAAAATAACCATAAATAACAACCATAACATTCAGAATATGAATTTTACACACATATATCATGTATACCTGTTCCAACAAGACTGAAACAGCATGAATTTCTTTCCAATGCCATTTCTCATTTGTCCTCATGACAAGTCTTAATCAATCAATGCTCTCCATTTATATACATTCAATCTTAATATTTCAGCTCTGTGAGATCTCCCATTTAACATAAAGGACAATAGACATTTATGTACTAAAGGAATTAAGGGGTATGGGAATAATTCTGAGGCATGTAGCTGAGATGGTGGAGCCAGGTTGAAGGGCCAAAAGGGGCCATTTAAATAGGAGATGAGTTAGTTCAAGACAAATATTTTTAACTTAACTAAATCAGCCCCAGGACATCTCTGCAGCGTTTCCTCAGAGTAATGTCCCAGACCTAATCATCTTCATTTGCTTCATCAATGACCTTCCCTCTATCAGAAGGTCAAAAGTGGGGATATTCACCAATGATTGCACAATGTTCAACACCATTTGTGACTCCTTAAACACTGAAGCTGTCTGTGTCCAAAAGCAACAAGATCTGGACAATATCCATATCTATGACCATCACCAACAAGAGGCAATCTAATCTCCACCCCTTGACATTCAATGGTGTTATCATCACTGAATCCCGTATTATCAACATCCTGGGAGTTATCATTGATCTGAAACTCATCTGGACTCACCACATAAATGCAGTGGCTACAAGAGCCGGTCAGAGGGTAGCAATACTGCGTGGAGTAACTCACTTCCTGACTGCCCAAAGCCTGTCCATCATCTACAAGGTACAAACCAGGAGTGTGGTGGAATACTTGAATGAGAATCTGAACACAATTGGCCAGAATCAGTTTGAGATTGTGAAAGGGAAATAGTGTTTGACTAGTTTATTACAGGTCTTTAAGAAGTACCAAGCACCATTGATAAAGGGAAACCTGTAAATGTGGTACACTTGGATTTCCAGAAACAAGATGTTAGGTCAAAAATTACGACTGAAAATGAGAGCTCATGGTATAGATGGTGACGTATTTGTGTGATTAGGAGATTGGTTGGCTAACAGGAAACAGAGATTATGCATAGGTTTATGGTGTGTAAAGGTGTGACAGTGGAGTGCCAAAAGCATCAGTGCAGAGGCCTCAACTATACACAATCTATGGATGAAGAGACTGAATATATGGTTGCTAAATTTGATAGATCTGCAGGCAAAATGTGAACTTTCCTTCGGGGAGAATAGAAAAGCAGCATATTATTTAAATGGAGAAGATTACAGAATTCTGAGGCTAAGAGGTTCTGTCCTCTCCAGTACATTACTCAAAAAATGTTAGTATGCAAGTACAACTAACAGTTAGGAAGGTGAAAGGAATGCTGTTGTTTAGTGCAAGATGAATGGAATATCAGAGAAGGAAAGAATTGCTACAATTGTTCGGGGTATTGATTAGATCACAAACAGACTCTGTGTGCGATTTTATTCTCTTTACTCAGGAAAGGGTATAATTGCATTAGAAATAGATCAGAGAAGATTCACATGATTAATTTCTGTGAGTTATCTAATGAGAGAATTTAGACAAGTTGGGTTAGTATCCACTGGAGTTTCGAAGAATGGGAGATAGTTGGATTTAAATACACAATATAATAAAAGATTTGACAGGATAGATGCTGAAAGCATGTTTCCACTTGCCCAGGAGACTAGAACCAGCTGACACTGTGGTCATGGATCTGTGGAATTCCAGTCTTCAGGGAACAGTACTGTCAGGGTAATTGAATATTTTTAAAGCAGAATTAGCTGACTAATCAGTGAGTAAAAGAGGAGGCAGGAAACTAGAGTTGAGGCCACAATCAGATCAGCTATTAAATAAATCTTCCCAGTCAATTCTGGTATCCTACTTGTCAATCTTTGTTCTTTTTCATTGCATCCAATTATTTTTGGAATATGGAGAAGAGAACTATCCAGAGTGTTGGAGATGATTGGCACAAAGTGTTTGAGTGAAAATTTGCACTGCTGTCTTTTAGTACTTCTTAAATTTAAGATTCAAAATGAATTATAATATTAGAATTGTAGGACTTCATTTTTCCATTTTATTTTGGTAATGGAATTTTTTTAATGTGAGATTCATGGCTGTCAGTCCACCATGGCTGATGACCACTTTTCTCATACAATTGTCTAATATTCATCATATTAATGTGATCCAGACTCTGACTTGTGGAGTTGTGCAGAGGGAGAGGAGAAAATGCTCCCACTGGTGGGACTTTGCAACATTTATGCCACTGGTGCCATGTTTAAACACCAGTTTCAGACACTGCAAACTGGGAACCACCCTTCACTATTATTCCTGAGGAAATAGCTGAGAAAAGTGAGTTAGCAAGTTCTTGGTTCACTGACAGAGCTCAAGGTACTCATGGATGAGATGGTGAAGAGAAGTATCTTGTTAACTAGCAAAGGAGGCTATGCCACTGGACATGGCCAGCTTGGGCCCAAACGTTAGCTTTGGTCAGTGCAGTGTCCCAGGAAGAAGGTTAATGATCTTCAGTGCTCTGAAAGGATAAGTGTTTCTTTGTTACCTTTGTTTGTTTTTTTAACGGCTAAAATTTAAAGTTGTTTTTAAGCGCCTAGCGGACCCGGAAGCTGGTGTCGCACTAGCTTACCTGGGAAGGTTTGTTTTCTTATAAAAGCGCGCAGGTGAGGAACCTGAGGCGCTACAGGGGTAGAGCCTCCCACCCACCCTCCTCCTCTAACCTAATAATACGACCCGTTGTGATAAGCAGGTAAGTGCTGCATTTTGCTTGTTTGTTTCTTTAGATCTAGTTTTTAAAGTTTACCTTTTAGAGGGATGGCAGCGAAGGCAGTGCAATGTTCCTCTTGCAACATGTATGAGGTGAGTGAAGCCATTAGCATCCCTCCTGATTACACTTGCAAGAAGTGCACCCATCTCCAGCTCCTCCAAGACCGTGTTAGGGAACTGGAGCTGGAGTTGGATGAACTGCGGATCATTCGGGAGGCAGAGGTGGTCATAGATCAGAGCTTTAGGGAAGTAGTTACTCCGAAAGTTATAGAGAGATGGGTGACAGTGAGGGGGAGTGGGAGGAAGCAGCCAGTGCAGGGACCCCCTGCGGTCATTCCCCTCAAGAACAAGTATACCGTTTTGGATACTTGTGGGGGGGATGACTTACCAGGGGTAAGCAACGAGGTTCAGGCCTCTGGCACGGAGCCTGTCCCCGTTGTTCAGAAGGGAAGGGTGGTGAAAGGTAGAGCGATAGTTATTGGGGACTCAATAGTGAGGGGCACAGATAGGCGGTTTTGCGGGGGCGACAGAGACTCACGATTGGTATGTTGCCTCCCAGGTGCAAGGGTACGTGATGTCTCTGATCGTGTTTTCTGGGTCCTTAAGGGGGAGGGGGAGCAGCCCCAGATCGTGGTCCACGTTGGCACCAACGACATAGGTAGGAAGAGGGGTGAGGATGTTAGACAGGCTTTCAGGGAGCTACGTTGGAAGCTCAGAGCTAGAACGAACAGAGTTGTTGTCTCTGGTTTGTTACCCGTGCCACGTGATAGAGAGTCGAGGAATAGGGAGAGAGAGGAGTTAAATGCGTGGCTACAGGGGTGGTGCAGGAGGGAGGGATTCCAGTATTTGGATAACTGGGGTTCTTTCTGGGGAAGGTGGGACCTCTATAAACAGGATGGTCTACACCTGAACCTGAGAGGCACCAGTATCCTTGGGGGGAGATTTGCTAGTACTCTTTGGGAGGGTTTAAACTAACTCTGCTGGGGCATGGGAACCTGGAGTGTAGCTTTAGGGTGCAGGACCTGGAGTGTAGGGAGGTTAGGAACATGCCATCGATCTCGAAGGAGGATGCCTGTAAACAGGAAGGTGGCTTGAAGTGTGTATACTTCAATGCCAGAAGTATAAGAAATAAGGTAGGTGAGCTTGCAGCATGGGTTAGTACCTGGGACTTCGATGTTGTGGCCATTACAGAGACGTGGGTAGAACAGGGACAGGAATGGCTGTTGCAGGTTCCAGGGTTTAAATGTTTTAGTGGGGTCAGAGATGGGGGTAAAAGAGGGGGAGGTGTGGCATTGCTTGTCAAGGATAGTATTACAGCAGTAGAAAGGGTGATGGAGGAAGACTTGCCATCTGAGGTAGTTTGGGCGGAGGTTAGAAATAGGAAAGGTGAGGTCACTCTGTTAGGAGTTTTCTACAGGCCTCCTAATAGTCCGAGAGAATTAGAGGAAAGTATTGCGAGGATGATTCAGGAGAAGAGTGAAAGTAGCAGGGTGGTTGTTATGGGGGACTTTAACTTCCCAGATATTGACTGGGAAAGCTATAGCTCGAGTTCGTTAGATGGGTCGGTGTTTGTCCAATGTGTGCAGGAGGGTTTCCTGACACAATATGTAGACAGGCCAACAAGAGGTGAGGCTATACTGGATTTGGTTCTAGGTAATGAACCAGGCCAGGTGTTAGACTTGGAGGTAGGTGAGCACTTTGGGGGCAGTGACCACAACTCGGTGACTTTTACTCTAGTGATGGAGAGGGATAAGTGTGCACTGCAGGGCAACAGTTATAGCTGGGGGCAGGGAAATTATGATGCGGTGAGGCATGATTTAGGATGCGTGGATTGGAAAAATAGGCTTCAAGGGAAGAACACAAATGATATGTGGAGATTGTTCAAGGAACAGCTAATGAGTGTCCTTGATAAGTATGTACCAGTCAGGCAGGGAGTAAAGGGTCTTGTGAGGGAGCCGTGGTTTAACAAGGAATTGGAATCCCTTGTGAAAGGGAAGAGGGCGGCCTATGTAAAGATGAGGCGTGAAGGTTCAGTTGGGGCGATTGAGAGTTATAAAGGTAGCCAGGAAGGATCTAAAGAGAGAGCTAAGAGCAGCGAGAAGGGGACATGAAAAGTCCTTAGTTGATAGGATTAGGGAAAACCCAAAGGCTTTCTATAGGTATGTCAGGAAGAAAAGGATGACTAGGGTAGGTATCGGTCCAGTCAAGGATAGTAGTGGGAAGTTGTGTGTGGAGGCGGAGGAGATCGGTGAGACACTAAATCAATACTTTTCGTTAGTATTCACTCAGGAACAGGACATTGTTGCCGATGTGAATACTGAGTCACAATTAATTAGAATGGACGGCTTTGAGGTATGTAGGGAAGAGGTGTTGGAAATTCTGGAAAGGATGAAAATAGATAAGTCCCCTGGGCCTGATGGCATTTATCCTAGGATCCTCTGGGCAGCTAGGGAGGAGATAGTGAAGCCATTGGCCTTGATTTTTATGTCGTCGTTGTCTACGGGAATAGTGCCAGAAGACTGGAGGATAGCGAATGTGGTCCCCTTGTTCAAGAAGGGGAGCAGGGATAGCCCAAGTAACTATAGGCCAGTGAGTCTCACTTCTGTCGTGGGCAAAGTCTTAGAGAGAATTGTAAGGGATAGGATTTATGAACATCTGGATAGGAATAATGTGATCAAGAATAGTCAGCATGGTTTTGTGAAGGGCAGGTCGTGCCTCACAAACCTTATTGAATTCTTTGAGAAGGTGACCAAGGAAGTGGACGAGGGTAAAGCAGTAGATGTGGTGTATATGGATTTTAGCAAGGCGTTCGATAAGGTACCCCATGGCAGGCTAATGCAAAAACTACGGAGGTATGGCATTGAGGGTGCATTAGAGATTTGGATTAGGAATTGGCTGGCTGGAAGGAGACAGAGGGTAGTAGTTGATGGTATAGGTTCATCTTGGAGTGCAGTTACTAGCGGTGTTCCACAAGGATCTGTTTTGGGACCATTGCTGTTTATCATTTTTATAAATGACCTGGAGGAGGGGCTTGAAGGCTGGGTGAGCAAGTTTGCAGATGACACGAAAGTTGGTGGAGTTGTGGACAGCGAAGAAGGATGTGGCAGGTTACAGCGGGATATAGATAAGTTACAGAGCTGGGCAGTAAAGTGGCAAATGGAATTCAATGTAGCTAAGTGTGAAGTCATTCACTTTGGTAGGAGTAACAAGAAGATGGACTACTGGGCTAATGGTAGACTACTTGGTAGTGTGGATGAGCAGAGGGATCTTGGTGTCCATGTACACAGATCTTTGAAAGTTGCCACCCAGGTAAATAGTGCTGTGAAGAAGGCATATGGTGTACTGGGCTTTATTGGTAGAGGAATTGAGTTCCGGAGTCCTGAGGTCATGTTGCAGTTGTATAAGACTCTGGTGCGGCCTCATCTGGAGTATTGTGTGCAGTTTTGGTCGCCATACTATAGGAAGGATGTGGAGGCAGAGTGCAGAGGAGGTTTACCAGGATGTTGCCTGGCATGGTAGGAAGATCGTATGAGGAAAGGCTGAGGCACTTGGGGCTTTTCTCATTGGAGAAAAGAAGGTTTAGGGGAGATTTGATAGAGGTGTACAAGATGATTAGGGGTTTAGATAGGGTTGACAGTGAGAACCTTTTTCCGCTAATGAAGTCAGCTGTTACCAGGGGACACAGCTTTAAATTAAGGGGTGGTAGGTATAGGACAGATGTTAGGGGTAGATTTTTTACTCAGCGGGTTGTGAGTTCATGGAATGCCCTGCCAGTAGCAGTGGTGGACTCTCCCTCTTTATGGTCATTTAAGCGGGCATTGGACAAGCATATGGAGGTTATTGGGCTAGTGTAGGTTAGGTAGGCTTCGGTCGGTGCAACATCGAGGGCCGAAGGGCCTGTACTGCGCTGTATTTTTCTATGTTCTATGTTCTCACACTCACAGGGCCACCTCTCACTCTCTTTCTGCTATGCAAGTTGCCTCATATCAAAGCTCATGGACAACAATGCTTGTTATTGCATGCATCATATCTCATATCAAAAATTTTTCTCTACGTCATCCTCCTAACACATAACCCTTTCTGTTCTCTGCACTTCTTACTCAATCACTGGAAAAAGCTCACCACTTCTCCTGGTTCTACCCTGTAGGGATGTGATAAAGACAGAGTTGGATAAAGGTGCAGAAAGGCAAGCAGTGAGCTGCTGCTGCCAAGTAAGTGCTCTGACTTTCATATCGGAAATTAATGCTGTCTAGATTCTCAGGAAATTGGAATTGGAAGTTGTATAGAAATGAGGTGAGTTGGGCTATTAATAAGATGCATATGCACGGAAAAGAGGTAGTTGCTATTTATTAGCAAAATTCTAAACTTGCCATTTAAGTTGAAAATCAGAAAATTATTTTCTCAGTGTTGAGTTTGTGATTTTATCATTTTCATAGCATTTTCCCAAGTCTCTTGATGTTTCCCACATTACCTAAGGGAATGGAAAATTCTACCCATAGAAACTTTACATCATAGAAAAGGGTAACATTGCCCATTATGTCTGTGCTCATCCAAAAATGAGCCATTCTCTCTAATTTACGAAATCATTGATGGCCAATTATATCCAAAAATAAACATATACAAAACAAATTACAAAGCGTTTCTGAACTGTTTTGAGTGTAGGTCAATTAGTAAGTTGAACTTACTCTTATTGAGAATTCCGCCAAAATTTCGCGGCTAGATTGTTACTTGATTGTAAAATGAAAGAGAATTTAACATTTCAGACACGTTAACCACATGAAAGAGCATCACGACCAAGGTCCAAAGCTTGCATCTTGAATCAAATGTTTATTTTTGATTGGTTATCCATCAGAAGGTTATCTATATTTTTTTGTTCACACCATCGCCACCACCCTATCTTAATGTCTGCTCTCTATGGAATTCTCATGAGCAGATCTCGAGTTGTGAGAATAAAGTCTGAATTTCCAGTGAAGATTGTGTTTGGGATGAGAGATGGGCAAGGCTGCCAACTGTCTGGTGGCACTCGCCATCCTGAGCAGTGGATTGTTTGGGGTAGTGTTAGTGGGGTGGTGCTGATTTTCAATATTGGGAAAAGATCCTGGAGCAGCAGTGGCCCTGGCTAACTTTGTGGAACCTAGAAACCTAGGAACATGAAAAGAAAATTGTCAATTAAAAAAGGGAAACGAGATGGAAGGTAGAGAGGAAAAAATATGGATTAGGGAACAGATGACTGAGCGGGTGGAGGGTAGGTAGAGGACAGTAATATTGTCCTGTTCTTATATTCAAATCTATTCTTTAAAGAAAAGGAATCCAAAAGAACGGAATAACGAAGCATATATTTTAAACTTAAATGACATATATATTCAAAAATATAATTGAAATGAAGATCACTGTACCTGTTTCTGTAGCCTACGTCATTATAGATGTAAGGGCAGTAATGGTCAAAGCACCTCACACAACGGTTAGTAACATGACAATGCTTAGACCGTAGTGGCTTCACAAGGTGACAAGTATGGCACAGCCTGTTCAGAGGATTCTTTCCCTGTTTCCATTCGTCAGAATAAACTGCCTGAAAAAAGAAATGTCCATGATTACAAGATCAAAAGCAAATACTGATGGAAACTACAATCTAAATACACAGCATGTCCATTGGCATCTGTAAGGAGAAAAGACAGATAAACTTTTTGGACTTAAGATCCTTCCTTAGAACATTAAAACTTCCAATTTCTCTTCACAAACGTTGATGAAAATATTGTGTTCTTCCAGAATTTTGTGTTTCTTTCAAACTTTCCATTTAAATTTTACTTTTTTATGCAATATATATTCCTGTTAAAGTGAAGGGTAAGGCTGGTAAGAGTAGAGAACAATGGATGAATAAGGATATTGAGGCTCTGGTCAAGAATAAGAAGGAATCATATATTAGGTATAGACAACTGGGATCAAGTGAATTTCTTGAAGAGTATTAGGGGTGTAGGGACATTCTTAAGAAGGAAATTAGGAGGGCCAAAAGGGACATGTGATTGCATTGGCAGGTAAGATTAAAGATAATCCATAGACATTCTACAAGTATATTAAGACAAAAGAGCATCCAGGGACAGAATAGGGTCCCTTAAAGAATGACATGAAGTGAGAGAGAAACTAAACAAATATTTCACATCAGTTTTTACTGCAGAGAATAAAATGGAGTCTAGGGAACTTTGGGAAATAAACATTGATGTCTTGGGAAAACAAAAAGTGCTGGAAGTCTTAAAAAAACGTCGATAAATCTCCTGGACCTGATCAAATGTATCCCGGGACGTTGTGGGAAGTTAGGGAAGAAATTGTGGGTCTGTAGCAGAGATGTTTGTATCATCTACTGCCAGGGGTGAGGTGTCAGAGGACTGGAGGGTGACTAATACTGTGCCTTTATTTAATGAATCCTGTAAGGAGAAGTTGGGTACTATAGACCTGTGAGTCTGACATCCATGGTGGGTAAGTTGTTGAAGGGGATTCTGAGAGATAGGATTTACATGCATGTGGTGAGACAAGGACTGATTAGGAATAGTCAGCATGGCTTTGTGTGTGGGAAATAATGTCTCACAAACTTGATTGAGTTTTTTGACAATGTAACCAAAAAGGTTGATGAATGGTAGACGTTGTCTACTTGGAGTTTAATAAAGCCTTTAGTCCACATGGTAGACTAATTAGTAAAGTTAGATCACATGGGATTCAGGGAGAGCTTGCCAACTGGATACAAAATTGACAGTAGGAGGCCAAGGGTGGTGGTGGAGGTTGTTTTTCAGACTGGAGGCCTGTGACCAGCAGTGTTCCACAGGGATTGGTACTGGGTCCACACTTGTTTGTCAATTACACAAATGATTTGGATGAGAGGTTAGGAAACATGGGTAGTAAGTTTGCAGATGACATCAAAATTGGTGGTATTGTTGACAGTTTAGAAGGTTATCTAAGATTACAAAGGGGTCTTGTCAATTGGGCCAGTGGGCTGAGAAGTGGCAGAAAAAAATTAATTTTAATAAATGTGAGGCATTGCATTTTGGTAAAATGAACAAGGACAGAACTTATACAGTTAATGGTAGGGTCCTGGATAGTGTTGTCAAACAGAGAGACCTAGGGGTTCAGGTACATAGTTCTTTGAAAGTTGCATCACAGGTAGACATGATAGTTAAGGAGGAGGTTAGCATGCTTGCCTTCATTGCTTTGACTATTGAGTAAGGGAGTTGGGATGTCTTGTTGAGGTTTTACAGAATGCTGGTGAGGCCACTTTTAGAATACTGTGTACAGTTCTGATCACACTGCTATTAGAAGGATATCATTCAGTTGGAGAAGATTAAGAAAAGATTTACCAGAATTTTTCTGGGACTAGAGGGTTTGAATTACAAGGATGGGCTGGGCCTTTTATCACTAGAGTATAGGAGGTTGAGAGGTAGCCTTATAGAGGTTATATAAAATCATATGGGGCATAGATAAGATGATTGGCAAAGGTTTTTCCCCTCAGTTAGGGAGGTTTAAAACTAGCAGGCATATTTTAAGGTGAGAGGAGAAAGATTTAAAAGAGACTGAGGGGCAACTTTTTCACACAGAGGGTGGTTCATATGTAGAATGAACTGCCAGAGGAACTGGTCGATGCGGGTAGAGTTACAAAATTTTGAAAACATCAGGACAGATTCATTTGAATAGGGATAGTTTAGAGAGATGTGGGCAAATACAGGAAAGTGGGACTAGTTTAGTTTGGAAAATTTGATTGGCCTGACTAGTTAGACTGAATGGTCTGTTTCCATGACTCTGTGATTTTAACAAAGAAAGAAAATTTCTCAATTTTTTATACTGGCAAACTTTGAACAAAATTCAACTAAGTTAATCTACAGTAACATTGGGGATAATCTTGCAATCCTGGAGGCAAAATGCCTGGAAGTGAATTTAATTAAGTGGGTTGGTGGTAAACCAGAACCCCCATTACATCTTGTCTTAATTAAGTTCTGTGGTGAAGGTCCAAGCTTCCTGTCTCACCATCAAATGAGACCTTTAATTGGTGAATTAGTTATCACTTGATGGCTTTATTCAGCTTGGGTTGTGTTGTGTATTTGATAAGTATGGTAGACTGTCACTTTAAAGAGACTAATCATGTGACATCATTAGTCATTTTGGGCAGGGAACAGCTCATTCTAACTTTACAGCTTGTAAAGTGAACACTTCTTGAATGTTTCTGCCTCTTGATCCTTCTTGAAAAGTAACAGAATGCAATTACATTCAGTATCTGGTGGGTGTGAAGGTGCTGACATCCCTGAATGTTTAACTAGTGCTGGTAGGTTGTTATTTTGTGGGGAATGGGCTGGGGGTTGTCCCTTGATCTGTACTAATTTTGCATAAATATGGGATTTGGATCTAGTGCTAAGGGTTAGTTACTGAGCAGGGGTCAAGACAACCTTTTTACAAGGGGTCTTTTGAGGGCTACTTTTTAATTTTTGGGAAATCCTTTCTTAGTTTTCAGAGCCTCCCTTTTCATTCTTGTTAATTCATTTCTTAGGTAATCCAATCGTGTAACATTACCTTTGGTATTCATGTTGATGTATGATATATTTAGGCTCACATCGAAGCAGAATTATAATTAAGCGAAGTCCTCAAGTATTGTCAACTCTCCATGAAATTTAAAGTCACAAAACACAATGAAAACATTAATTTCTTAGACATTGCAGCATTTAAAATTAGCACAAGACAGCAATATAGGTTAACAACAAAAGTTTTTCCAAAGTAACTGAACACATCCCTACACACAAAACAATACCATCTTCCTAAACATGTAAGGTCACAGCTAATGAGTTTCCACTGCCAATGCATGAGTCTGGAAGATTTTAGCTGGGTAGTTATAATTGCATCTGAGCTCTGAATCTCAGATTTAAATCAAACAATTGACAATGTATTCATTACAATAACATCTTGTGCAACCTTTCCCCATGTGGAGCCAAAAGCTAGAGATTCCATATTAATTGTCATGTGATTCATTACTCTGGTAACTTCAAACTTTCGTTGAGTAGTCTTTTATTGACAGGTTTGAAAATGTTCTGTCTCTCCTTACCCTTGCTGCCTCCTTCTCACCCCACTCCCACTTACAGATTTGTCTCTTTCAATCCCTTCTATCAATCTCCTTCTTGTCTCTCACTTTGTTTGGAGCCTCTTCCCCCACAATCACCTCTTGCAGGTTTTTATTCCCCTCCCAATGTCTTCTTGCAGCTTTGTTTTCTGTCTAGGTCACTAATTTGAGAGACAACCAGCCTGTGATTGGAGGAAAAGTTTCGCACAGATTCTAGCATTTCTACTTAAGGGACTGACTTTTCTCTGGTTATTCTGTGACTGGCAACTCCAGGTGAGCAGCACTTTCTAGTCTAGGACCCTAATTTTTGTTGAAAGTCTGCAGCCAGCCAAACGTATTTTTGATTTTTGGAAGATACAATAAGTTTCTCTGCTTGATATATCACAGGTTTCCCTCCTGGAACCTCTCCTATTTCACACTTTGTCACACAGCACAGTGAAATTATCTTTAAATTAAATATGCAATCACTATCCATTAAATTATTCCACACAATAGAATAAAGATGATGAGAGAGCACCAACAGATGGTGATTCTGAACAATCACATTTAGGCTGTTTATATGATTGGGAATTTCAGTGAACAATCCCATGTGTACTGCTGTAGGAACATTCTGAACAAGTGGTTATACAGGCATACAGCATGGAAACACACCTTTTAGTTCAACCAGTCTATGCCGAACATAATCTCGAACTAAACTAATTCCACTTGCCTGCTCCTGGCCCATATCCCTCCAAACCTTTCCTATTCGTGGATCTATCCAAATGTCTTTTAAATGTTACAACTGTGTCCATATCTATCACTTCCTCAAGAAGTTCATTCCAAATGCAAACCACCCCCGTGTTTAAAAAAAAATGGCCCTTATGACTTTTTGAAGGTGAGAGGAGAGATTTTAAAATATGCCCCCTGGTCTTGAAATCCTTCACCCTTGGGAAAAGACACCTGCCATTAATCCAATCTCTAACCCTAATGATTTTATAAACCTCTATAAGGTCACTTCTCAACTTCTTACACTTCAGTGAAAAAAAGTCCCAGCCTATAAGTGGTGGAGGCTGGTACAATTGCAACATTTAAGAGGCATTTGGATGGGTAAATGAATAGGAAGGGTTTGGAGGGATATGGCCTGGGTGCTGACAGGTGGGACTAAAGTGGGTTGGGATATCTGGTTGGCATGGACAGGTTGGACAGAAGGGTTTGTTTCCATGCTGTACATCTCTATGACTCTAACCAACCTTTCTTTATAACTCAAACCTTCCATACTTGGCAACATCCTGGTAAATCTCTTCTAAATCTCTCCAATTTAATAATATCCTTCCTATAACTGGGTGACCAAAAATGGACGCAGTACTCCAGACAAGGCGTCACCAGTGTACGGTACAATCTCAACATGACTTCCCAACTCCTACACTCAAAGTACTCAACAATGAAGGTAAACCTGCCAAGCAGCTTTTTAAACACCCTGACTTATGTGATGCAAATTTCAAAGAATTATGTACCTGCACCCCTAGGTCTGCCTGTTCAACAACACTAGCCAAGGGCCTACCATTAATTGTATAAGTCCTGCCCCTGTCTGTTTTACCAAAATGCAATACCTCACATTTAACCAGACTGAACTCCATCTGCCATTTTTCAACCATTGACCCATTTAATCAAGATCCCTTTGTAAACTTAGAAAACCTTCTTCACTGTCTACTATGCCACCAATTTTGGCATCATCCACAAACTTATTAACCATGCCTCCTACATTCTTATCCAAATCATTTCTGTAAATGACAAACAAACTATCCCAGAGGGAGAAGAAACATTATGAACTCCTCCAAAGTTCATCTTGTACAGAAAGATCGTGGCTAACCTGTACCCTAACATTATTTACCGACCGACACTCAATATCCCTTGGTATTCTTGACTATCAAAACTTTATAATTTCCAGTCCTGGACAGTTCAATTGACCCATTGTTTAACCTTGTAGTGAAAGAGAGATCCACGTTAAGAAGTACATATTTTTTTGCACTCACAAATGGCATACAGCACTAATTTTAAAACATTGTTTTGGATGCTCTCCATAAAGGAGAGCAAGAGCACCCATTTTACAGGGGTTTAACAGTTACAACAAGGGCTACTTTTGCACCCCAAAGGCATCTAAAAGTCACCTGACCTAAATCTGGATTGGAAGACATCCCTGGTGACCATTTAAAACTGGAATTGGTTGTCTTATTTTTTTAAGTATCGTGTTTGAAAAAAGCGTTAGAACTTCTCTACCCAAAAGGTAGTTTGGAGCAGGAGCCAGGTTAACTCTGCGGAAGATTCTTCCGAGGCTGCTACAGCAGTAGCAACTGATGTCTGTAAATGATCAGTTCAAATCAGATGATTTAAAAGGTCCATTCCTGTGAGACAAAAAAACTTGAGCTCCACGGGGTGACACACGTGGCTTGCACGGTTAATATCACTGAGATCCAAGGCCCAATTTCAGATCATCCTTAGGTCTCTTGATTAGGGAAGCACTTGTATGCAATGACAACAACTAATATTTAGAATGTGCTTTTAATGTAATAAAATATCTAAAAGTGCTTCACAGAGCCATTATCAAATTACGTTTGACACTGAGCCTCATAAGGAGATATTGGGCAAATGTTGCAGATCCTACTTACAGGTTTAGCTATTGACAAGAATCCCAAGGCATTGGGTAGACGTGTGTGCAATTGAAGCATACATCCAAGCCATGGGCTCTGTCATAACTCAGGTGGGTGAGGTTGAAGAGATTGGTGACAGTCCTGGAGAGGGAGAATCGGGAGAGCACTCGGTGGATGCATGGTTTGAATACAAACATTCAGACCATCGTTGTTATGTAGAAACACAGAAAATAGGCATAGGAGTAGGCAATTCGGACCTTTGGACCTGCACCACCATTCAATATGACCACGGCTGATCATGCAATCTCAGTATCCTATTCCTACTTTCTCTCCATAACTCTTAATCACTTTAGCCGCAAGGTCCATGTCCAGCTCCTCTTGAAGATATCTAATGAGCTGGTCCCAACAGCTTCCTGTGGTAGAGAATTCCACAGGTTCACAACTCTGAGTGAAGAAACTCTTCCTCATCTCAGTCCTTATTCACAGGTGTGACCTCTAGTTCCCCAACATCAGGAATATTCTACCCACATCTAGTTGTCCAGTCCCATCAGGATTTAATATGTTCGATGAGATTTCCTCTCATTCTAAATTCCAGCCAATACAAGCCTAGTTAATCCAATCTTTTCGCATATATCTGTTCTGCCATCTCAGGAATCAGTCTGATGAATTCCCTCAATAGCAAGAATGTCCTTCCTCAGATCAGGAGACCTAAACTGCACACAATAGTCATGGTGTGGCCTCACCAAGGCCCTGAATAACTGCAGCAAGACATCCATACTCAGATACTCAAATCGTCGCACTATGAAGGGCAGCATACCATTAGCTTTCGTCACTGCCAGCTGCACCTATATGCCAACCTTCAGCGATTGTTCCACCATGACACTCAGATCTCATTGCACCTCATCTTCTCCTAAACTGCCAGCATTCAGGTATAATCTGCCTTCCTGTATTTGTGACCAAATTGGATAACCTCACATTTATTTGCATTATATTGCATTTGCCAAGTATGTGCCCATTCAGCCAGACTACCCAAGTCACCCTGCAACCTCTTAGCATCCTCCCCACAGCACACACTGCCACTCAACTTGGAGTCATCTGGAAATTTGGAGATATGGCATTCAATTCCTTCATCCAAATTGTTAATGTATATTGTGAACTATTACCTCATTGCAGCAATGGACTATCTCAGGTCAGTGGTATTCACGGACACCCCTCAAGGTGCACCTCCATCCATAGGAATCAGAGAGAGGTGCTATTGAGTTTCTCCGTACCTCTGCCAGTGACCTGAACTCCATCAGCAAACAGCTCCCTCATTGGCGATGGACCGCCTTAGTTTTCTGATACGTTTTGGGTAACAAGCTACTAAAGGACTACTAATGGTCATCAAAGGCCATTGGGCATCGAGATCAACAGATTGCCCAGGTCAAATCACTGATTCTAGGAATCCACAGCACTAGGGACTGATGACATTATTGTTTAACAATAATATGTTGCTGTTCCATTAAAATGTGTCTGTGCTTCCATTATTATTTGATGTATTTATTGGAGGCAGAAACACCCATCAACATGTTTGCAAGTGGCATTGTGTCTTGAAGTAACGTACAGAATATTTCACAAGCTTTAAAAGGCCTATGCAAGTGATTTATTGGAGAATATATGACTTCTACAGCTAAAGAAGAAATATTAGCTGCTGTTCCTCAATGTAGAGCAAGGTACCAGAAGAATAGAGGGATATGGTTTTCTCCGGCATCCCTGGCATCTATCTCTAACCTTCTGGTTTTGGCAGCAGGGAGATGTTCTTGTTCTCCTTTCAGCTTAGTTTCCCTGTTCTCATCAGATGAGGTTTGTGCCTTCTCTTTGTCCTCTGTTCAGATTGAGATTCACATTGCTTTGCATTACCAGGTTACACCGTTTGTAAATTACTGATGCTCTGTGGACCATTGCTGGTTCAATTTGTACGGCTTGCCCTGACCAGTCAAACCTCAATCACCAAATATCTATCCATGTAGCTGTGATTGTGGAATGAAGAAATATTACAGCTGTGAGTTATGAAGACTTTAGTATCATGGCTGCTGCCTGGAAAGTGTGCACACACGTGCATAATGCATGATAATCACATACAATGTGTAGGTTGACTGAATAAAAATATTTCCTGTTTATGACCGCTTTCACTGATCTCATAAAGATTTGATAGTCATATGGGTGCAGCTAAGGACATCTTGCACATGTGGATAACCTATCATGGTAACAAATCCCATGGATCTTTCAGCTGGCAATCATTGGTTGTATGATCTGATTAGTCACATGAACGTCTGAACAGCATACTGGTGACCTCCTTTACACATTTGGGAGTGGCTGCCTGTGACATCCAACATGTATAAGACCATGAATATGGAGAATTAAATCTTTCAGCCCATTGAATCTGCTCCGCATCTGATCATGGCTGATATGTTTCTCAACCTCATTCTCATGCTTTCTCCCTGTAACCTTTGATCCCCTTACTAACCAAGAAGCTATCTATCCCTCTTTTAAATACACTAAATGATTTGGCTTCCACAGCCCTCTGTGGCAATAAATTTTACAGAAAAACACCCTGAAGAAATTCCTCCTCACTTCAGTTCTAAAGGGTTGTCCCTTCACTCTAGGGCTGTGCCCTTGGGCCCTAGGGTCTCATATCAGTGAAAACATTTCCATGTCCACTTTATCCATGCCTCGCAATATTTTGTCAGTTTCAATGAGATCATCCCTCATCTTCCTAAACTCCATGAAGTACAGACCCAGAGTCCTTAGTTGCTCCTCATATGACAAGTCCTTCACCTCAGGATCAATTCTTGTAAACCTCCTCTGGACGCCTTCCAAGGCCAACACATCCTTCCTTGAATACAGGGCCCCAAACTGCTTACAATATTTTCGAATCCTGTCTGACCAGAGCCTTATACAGCCTTCGTAGTACATCGCTGCTCTTTTATTCGAGCCTTCTCAAAATGAATACTATCATTGCATTTGCCTTTTTAACTGCCAACTGAACATGCATGTAAACATTAAAAGAATCCTGAACTAGAGCTCCTCATTCCCTTTGTGCTTCAGATTTCTGAAGCATTTCCTCACTTATGCCTCTATTCTTCCTACCAAAGTACATAACCTCACACATCCCCACATTAATGGGCGGCATGGTGGCACAGTGGTTAGCACTGCTGCCTCACAGCGCTGGAGACCCGGGTTCGTTTCCCGCCTCAGGCGACTGATTGTGTGGAGTTTGCACGTTCTCCCCGTGTCTGCGTGGGTTTCCTCCGGGTGCTCCGGTTTCCTCCCACAGTCCAAAGATGTGCAGGTCAGGTGAATTGGCCATGCTAAATTGCCCGTAGTGTTAGGTAAGGGGTAGATGTAGATGTAGATGTACATGTAGGGGTATGGGTGGGTTAGCTTCGGCGGGGCGGTGTGGACTTGTTGGGCCGAAGGGCCTGTTTCCACACTGTAAGTAATCTAATCTAATCTATATTCCATCTGCCACTTGTTTATCCATTCTCCTAGCCTGTCCAAATCCTTCTGTTGCATCCCCGCCTCCTAAGTACTTCATGTTCCTCCACTGATCTTTGTGTCATCTGCAAACTTAACAACAATACTCTCATTCCTTTGTCCACATTGTTAATGAATGATATGAATAATTGTGATCCCAACTATGTCCCCTGCAAAAGTCAGCTAGTCACTGGCTGCCATCTTGAAAATGACTCCTTAATCCCCATTGTCTGCCATCTGCCAGTCAGCCAATCCTTTATCCATGCCAGTACCTTGTCCCTAACATAATTGATTCTTATCTAAATTGGCAGCCTCCTGTGCAGCAGATTGTCAAAGATTTTCTGGAAATCCAAATAGATCATTCCCTGACTGTCCTTTGGTTAACTTGCTCATTAATTCCTCAAAAAATTTAAATGGATTTGTCAGGCATAACCTCCCCTTGACAAAGCCACACTGATTCAGCCCTATTTTACCATGCACTCCGAAATATGCCACAATTTATCCTAATAATAGACTCTAAAATCTTATAAATGACCAAGGTCAGGTTAACTGACTTTCTCTTCCTTCATTAGCCATTTGCTGCTTCTCTCTCCCTCTTTGACTGTTACAATAGCTATTTTAATTCTCTTGCACCCTCCTGGAATCCAGTGATTCCTGAGAGATCACCATTAATGCCTTCACAATCTGCTCAGCTATTTCCTTTAGAACTGTGGGGTGTAGTCCACCTGGTCCATGTGATTTATTCACCTTCAGACCTTTCAACTTTCCCAGCATTTTCTCCTCAGTGATGGTCACAATGCTCACCTCTGGTAGGCTGCGGGTATCTACTACTGTGAAAACTGATGCAAAAGTGCTGTTCCGACAGCACTTCTTTGTTTCTTATTACTACCTCTCCAGCCTATGACTGGTTTAATCCTGGAAGGATTCTGAAGCATAGAATTTGAGAGGTGGAGGGCCTCAAACTATCACTGGAATCAAGTGGTTTCTGTATTTCCAAGGATGCAGAGACCTTGGTAACATAGATGTGAGAGCAGTCTCTAATAAGAACAGCCTCTGATGTTCAGTTAGTCTAGAAGACCCACAGAGGGAAGAGATCCCACCCACAAAGAAAGAATTTTGCCTGGAGTCCAACAAAAGGCAGGTCACTGAGGTTAGCTTTTTACCTACAGATGTGTATAACTAAGCCCAATCATTGCTACAGGGGCTCAATGAAATCTTCAACTAGAAAAATTAGAAATTTACTTTTAAAAGCAATGAGTCACTGTGTTCCAACCTCCATTTTCTTCAGTGGACCAAAGGAAAATTATCCAGCCTGCAAAGTTTCCAGTTTCCATCTTAAAAAGACAAGAGTAATGGTGACTTTGTAGGATTCCTTAAAAAGCTAAGTGCTTACCTCTTTTGTAATAAGCTTTCCTTATGTGTGTGTATGTCTTGTGTGAGTGCTGTTGTCATTACATTCAGGTGTTCAGGAACAAATATTTATTCTTTCTATTTTTTCAACTTATTAGAAAATTTGTCCTATGTCTGTTCTTGAGAATCAAAGTGTTCAAGGGGTCAAAATAGCTCTTCTTTAAAATACTTTGTGCTGCAGTTAATTGTTTGCTGGAAGAGAGGGAACAATCCTGCCATTTCTCCCTTGTCTGTAACAAAATAATCATGGTCATTTTCAAATCCCTCTGTGGCCTCACCCTTCTCTATCTAATTTCCTTCAGTTTGAAAAGCCCTTAGGATATCTGCACTCTAAATCTGGCCTTTTGAGGATGCCTGATTTCAGTTGCACCATCACTGGTGGCTGTTCCTTCAGTTGCCTGGGATCTAAGCTCTGGAATTCTCTCTATGGATCTCTCCACTTCTCTTCCTTACTATCTTTCTTTACATCTAGCACTTTGACTAAGGTTTTAGCCTTCTGACCTAACACTTCCTTATGGAGCTATCATACTTTGTTTTATAATGCTCCTGACAGGGTCAATGAGGGTGATGCTATTGATATTGTATGCATGAATTTCCAAAAGGCATTTGATTTGGTGCTGCACAACAAATTTGTGAGTAAAATTAAAACATATGGAATAAAAGTGACCATAACAAGATGGATATGAAATTGGCTCTAACACAAAACAGAGGTTGGTTAATGGATGTTATTTGGACTGTAGTGGAGTTACCCAGGAATTATTTTCAGCAGAGAATGGGGGCAGTGGCTTCATAAAGAGCAGGATAGAGATTGGGGACTGTATCTTCTAAAAAAAACACAAAACTGAATGGGGCCAACAACTTCATAAAGAGTGGGATAGAGATTGGACTGCAACTTCATAAACATCTTGAGTGAAACAATGAGAGATACAACAGCAGGTCATAAAGAATGAGCTGGAGATAGGCTATCACTTTCTGAAACAACACAAGAGACTGCTGATATAGCACCTTCATAAAAAGGAGAAAGACAGCAACTTCTGAAACAACATGGGGGAGAGGAGGAGCAGCCGTTTCTGAAACAGTGCAAATGACTGTCATTGCGGCAACTTCATAAGGAGTGGGAGACAGTAGGGGCAACAGTTTTTGAAACAATGCAAGAGAACTTGTTGACAGTAGCTTCAGAAATGACGGGAGAGGGTATGCCGACAGATGATTTGGAAACATGATGGGAGAAGTTGGAGATTTGTAAATAACGACACCAAGTATGGGCACAGTAGGGACTCATCTTCAGAAACCAAGGGACAGAGCCTACAGAATGTGATTCAGCAGCAAAGAAACCTAACAACAGTGACATCACAGGAAAGTCTGGAGTGGATTATTTGTTGAGCTGCTGCTGTTCATCATTTTGTTTCAACCCCAATAATTTTGAAAATAGAAATTTCTAAACCAGCACAGTGGTTAGTGCAAGGAATTTGTTTTTCTTGTTATTTCCAGTTTATACAGTACAAAAGTAAAGGTTAAAACAAGTTAAGTAAACTTAAAGATATGGCAAGGAAGCTTTGTCAAATCAATTGCCTGCCCTGTGGCATGTGGGAAATCATCAGCATTTCATGTAACCTAGATAAATCCCATTTGCCGAAAATCTCATTGGCTGCTCAAGCTGGAGAAATGGAGTTGGAGGCAACAGCTGGAGTTACTGAGTTATAACTACAAAGCAGAGAACCAAGATAGCAGATATAGAGAGGTGGTTACCTAACACAGAAGGGAAAAGCAGGTAAATAGGGAGTGGGTAACTGCCTTCTTTTTCATAATAAATTACCAATTCATGTCTTAAATTTGTTGAAATTCCTTGCACCTTTACTTTTTATAAAAGTTGCTTGTGAGGAGCTTTATCAAATGCCTTCTGGAATTCCAAACAGCTAATACTGATAGAAATTCCTTTGTTTGCTATGCTTTTGACCACCCCAAACAAATTATCCAGATTAGCCAGAGATAGTCTACCTTGCAATTATCAAAATAATGTAATCATTTTGCAGTAATAGAAGATTAATGTGTTATACTCCTTGGACCAAGAAGGAGGGATAATCAGAACCTGCATACTGTATGAATGAAGTCAAAAAGTTTAAACATCATCATTTTGTAAGGAGCTTGTAGCAGCTCTGAGTCAGAAGGTCTCAGGAGATATATTTGGCCCAACTTAAGTATTGGCAATCACAGCAAAGGCACTGCTTCTGACTTGAAAACTGAAGGACAGTAACACCTTCATGGGAATGACAAAGTCAATAAAAGCTACTGAATAATTCACTAAATAATTTAAATAGGCATTTGATTGTACAGAACTTGATTAATGCTGAAAAAAGACAAAGTTTGTCAAAGGTCTTCAAGTCGGGGTAAATATATGGTCTGGGTGGGTTACTCTTCAGAGTGTTGGCCTGTTTCCATACTGTAGGGAATCTAATCTTATGTTCACCAGAACAATTCATAAGAAATACCAAAGTGAAAACATCACTTATACTGAGAAGACAGTGCTGAGTGGTTGGCAAGCAGATTCTCGTTGGTAGATGTGATGTCAAGAATGCACAAGATAATGATGACCAACAATTAACTGCCAGATTTTGTTTAAATTTTAAACCAGGTAGGTTGACTCTGATTGGTCAATGTATTGTGAAATAAATATGAATGATTGTCACTTATTTTGGTTAGTTGAAACAGGCACAATGTGTGTATTTTTTTTTTCTGGGCTGTGGAATGAGAATGTCCAGTCATGCCACTTGCTCCTGATTTCTGTTTAGTAATTTTGGCAGAAAATATTGCATGTGCACATACCAGTGACAGTCAGATCAGGTTTACATGTGTTACCTATCATATTCAAATAACCTGTAACTCGCGCCATTCAAGCCCATAGATGAATATTGGCTAGAAAACCAGAGTGCTGTGGAAATGTATCCCAACAAGATGTTAACATATTCTGTGAAGGAAAGCAGAAACTTGACAGGTTCAATTCCTTATTCAATGTTTCGTACTGCAACTAATGCTGGTATTTTCAATGAGTGGAAAGTTGCTGAACTCAATGCAATATTGTTCCAAATCCATAAAGTGATTTGGCCCCTGTGACACTACAACTGTATATTGGTAAAGTAAGACATACTATAAATATCCTGATGCCAGTTTAGAAAGTAAGACTGATTTAATACCATTTTGAAATAGTAAGTTTTACAATGTTAAATCTGAGAACTGACCTGTGATCTGCAAGTTAAATGACAAAAAAGATGGAACAATATTTTGCTTCTTTTAGTTTGGTTCTAAACTGTTAGTGCAGCCTCAAATTGTTCGGATAAGACTTCAGCAATTCTCACAATTAAAATGAGTCAACGTAATTTGTACTTATTTATTTGAACTGCAGTGACCTTTGAGAATACATGATGAAAGATCTTGACTGAGCATTAAGGTTGATCTGTGTCCAGTTGTATCAGACAATCTGGCATCAAACTCATTCTTAAATTAGTGTTAAGGACCCTTAGAAGATAAAGATAGCTCATATCTAGCTGCATTTATTTTTAAAATGTGTTAGCAGATAGTATCAATATTTTACTTTTATTAAAAGCTTAAATTATAATATTATATATTCTTTTCAAATATTCAATCTTTCCATTTTCCAATTACTGATTGAGCATACTAGCTCAGTCGGCTAAACGGCTACGGTGTGGTTCAGAAAAATGTCTAAGCATCAGTTTGATTCCTGTTCTGACTGTAGTAGATTCAGGAGCTGTCTCTTTGGCCCGCCTCAGTGGAAGGCAGTGGCAAATCACAACTAATAAAAACTGCCAAGTAACTGGATCAAGAATAAGCATCATCAGACAATGGGTCTGACCTCTGTACAAAGACGTTATGGAATAGAACTGTTAAATTTCAAACTCCTTCCTGAGGTGATCATATTTCCTTTTTGTGATACTATTTTTATTATTTATATCCTTTAATTCTGCTTTTTTATGTAGATTCACCTCTTTCCTCAACTCTTTATTTTTCCATGCCATCACAACCTTGATGTGTATGTTCTTAGCTTTAGTGGAACATATTCATGGTGAGCTCATTTAGTCTTCTTTTAAATATTGCTAAGTGTTGTTCTGATTTTCATTTGTGAAGCTTTCTACACTTTATCTTTGTCAGCTTCTCTTCTTATGCTTTCAATACACCTCACCATTGAGCCTCAGCATTTGCAAAGAAACTTGCATACAATCTATGGCTTGCTTCACCATGGAAAAACCTGATATCCTGGGAAAACCACCTTTTCGATCTCCTTGTTTTTCTCTCTCTGTTTAGTCAGAAGGTAATGAAGTCACCTTTCTTAGTGTACAGTGCCTCTGTGCCAAAAAAGTGTGGTGCTGGAAAAGCACAGCCTATCAGGCAGCATCCGAGCAGGAAAGTCGACATTTCGAGCATAAGCTCTTCATCAGGAATATGTGTGAGGGTGGGGATGTGGCTAAGAGATAAATAGGAGGGGGTTGGAGCTGGGGGGGGGGGAAGGTAGCTAGGAACGTGATAGGTGGATGAAGGTGGGAGAGGAAGGTGAGAGGTCAGAGTGGAGGGTGAAGGAGATAGGTGGAAAGGAAGATGGACAGGTAGGACAATTCAAAAGGACAGTGCCAAGTCAGAGGGTTCGATCTGGGATAAGGTGGGGGAAGGGGAGATGAGGAAACTGGTGAAATTGACATTGATCCTGTTGGAGGGTCCCAAGGTGGAAAATCAGGTGTTCTTCCTCCAGGCGTTGGGTGGCTAGATTTGGCAGTGGAGGAAGCCCAGGACTTGCATGTCTTTGATGGAGTGCGAGGGGAAGCTGCAGTGATAGGATACAGGGTGGTGGCATAGTGTGTGTGCCCCAGTGACATTCTCTGAAACGTTCCACAAGTTGGCGTCCTGTCTCCCCAATGTAGAGGAGTCCTTGTGGAACATTAGCCTTGAATATATTTGAACACTCAGTCTCCACTGCTATCTGTGAAAGAGAATCCCAAAAACTAACAACCCTCTGAGAAAGAAAATTCCTCCTCATCTGAATTTCTTGGAAGATCCTTTATCTGTGCCTCCCTAGTTCTAGATCTCCAATGAGAGGAAACATTCTCTCCACAGGATCTTAAATTTCTACAAGATCAGCTCTTATTCTTCCAAACTCCTGTAAGTCTAAGTCCAAACTGCTCAACTTTTCATTGTAAGACCATTAATTTATCAAAGGTATCAGACGAGTGGCTCTTCTCTACACTTTCTCTAATGCAATTATATCCTTCCTTCAATAAGGAAACTAAAATTGTACACAGTACTCCAAACGTTGTCTCACCGACGTTGTAGGCAAAGTTCCATGCTGTTGTAATCCATTTCATTTGCAATAATACCAAGAAATCTGTTAAATTTAGGATTAAATTACTTTAATATTTCCTTCCTTACAAAACATCTGTGGCATTGCATCAGTATTAATTCAAGTTTTCCTTTAATCAAACCTCTTTAATCTATATCTATGTTAGATTAAATAATGTCTAAATTCAAAGTTGAAAGTTTATTTATCATGTAGATTGCTAATAATCCTTTGAATATATTAACAATAATCCTTTGAATATATGTTTTCTGGAAAAATACCCCAGTAAAAAGTTTTTTAAAAATCTTGTTTTACTTTGATTTCATGTTTTATAGAAAAAAATAAACACATTGGAGGTAACTTTCACCATCAATACTTGGTAATCAGATTTAGTGGATTGTTTGCTTATTGGTGCTTCTACCCAAATTTCATATCCATGCAACTCTGCATGCATATTTGCATACACTTACACACACTGAGAGTCTTGGAATCATAGAGATGTACAGCATGGAAACTGACCCTTCAGTCCAACTTGTCCATGCTGACCACATATGCTAACCTAATCTAGTCCCATTTGCCAGCACTTGGCCCATATCCCTCTGAACCCTTCCTATATACCCATCCATATTCCTTTTAAATACTGTAATTGTACCAGCTTCAACCACTTCCTCTGGCAGCTCATTCCGCATACCACCCTCTGTGTGAAAAAATTGCCCCTTCGGTCCCTTTTATATTTTTCCCCTCTCACCCTAAACCTATGCCCTCTAGTTCTGGACTCCCTCACCCCAGGGAAAAGACTTTGTCTATTTATCCTATCCATACCCCTCCTGATTTTATAAACCTCTATAAGGTCACCCCTCAGCCTCCGATGCTCCAGAGAAAACAGCCCCAGACTGTTCAGCCTCTCCCTATAGCTCAAATCCTCCAACCCTGGCGACATCCTTGTAAATCTTTTCTGAGTCCTTTTTCAAGTTTCATATCATCCTTCTGATAGGAAGGAGACTAGAATTACATGTAATATTCCAAAAGTGGCCTAGCCAATGTATAGCTGCAACATGACCTACTAATTCCTATACTCAATGCTCTGATCAATAAAGGAAAGCATACCAAATGCCTTCTTCACTAACCTAGCTACCTGTGACTCTTCCAAGGAATTATGAATCTGCACCACAAGGTCTCTTTGTTCAGCAATACTTCCCAGGACCTACCGTTAAGTGGAGAGTCCTGCTTTGATTTTCTTTTCCAAAATACAGTACTTTGCATTTATCTAAATTAAACAGCATCTGCCACTCCTCAGCCCACTGGCCCATCCTGTGTATTTGCTTATGCTATACTGATCCATAGGGACTATAGCATTAGCCTGTGTAATGTATCATTATTACATGGTTTTTAAAGTGAATCTACATATTCTTAAATCCTCACAACCTGATTATTGTTCAGAAATTACATGCCCTGATTAAAATATAATTTTTTGACAGGGAACTTTATAGGTTGCAAAATGCTATACATTGTCAGATGTACCCAGTGTTGATTGACTGACTTTCTTAAAAAAATTTCAGGTCAAGCATGGAAAATTGAATAGTTTTCTGTTTATAATAACACCAGTGTCATACAATGGAATGTATAATGTTTGTACTTGGGTTCAAGTTGCTTTTTTTATCCACAATATCTAAATGCAACAGTTGAAAATAATGCAACAATTCTCAGAATATATTTCTCAGGGCAGCATGGTGGCTCAGTGGTTAGCATTGTTGCCTCACAACACCAGGGACCTGGATTCCATTCCACCCTTGGATAACTGTCTGTCTAAGAGTTTGCCCATTCTCCATGTCTGCATGGGTTTCCTCTGTGTGCTCTGGTTTATTCTCCCAGTCCAAAAACGTGCAGGTTAGGTGGACTGGCAGTGCTAAATTGTCCAGTGTCCTGGGATGTGCAGGCTAGATGGAGTAGCCATGGGAATTGCAGGGTTACAGGGATGTGGTGAATCTGGGTGAAATGCTCTTTGGAAGGTCAGTGTGGGCTGAATGGCCTGCTTCCACATTGTATGGATATCATATGATATTGCGTCAATTGCAGCTGAGAAGCAATCACTATTTTAAGATTATTTTCACCTGCTACAAAGTGAGATTCTTTTTACAGTTTAAATGATATAAATATTTAACTCACCCTCTCACCATTACTGTAAATTTGCACCAAATACTGCAAAATTAAATTTGCTTTAAATACTTACAGTACACTTTTTTTCTGGTCTGTGTGGATGCAGATACTTTCAGGACTTAGAAACACAAACTGTGATAGCTTTTAGACAAGAAATGAAACAGTACTGGGAAATTTCTGCAAGATACAATTTCCTTGGCAGAGAAGAAAGGTTGGGAGTTATACCTGCCTAAGAGCACGATTGTATTCTTCACTGTCTCTTTGAAGGAAACCAGGATCCATCAGGGAAGCTTTCAGAAATAGATACCACATCAGTACATTGCCGACCAAGAAGGCGATATGGCAGGTCATTAGCCTGTTGAAGGAGATCGAGACAATCTGTGCAATAGAATAGATAGCAACTGAAGTCATTAGCAGCAGATTAATGGACTTGCCTTGGATATGTATGTAATCAAATACCTACTGCACTATCTTTTAGACTGACTGAGAAATATTCTAATCCAGGGTAGGGAAAAAAAGTGTGGAATTACCTATTACCTAGTTTATTCCTTCTATGTGTACTGATAATTAAATATCTATTATTTTGAACAACTAATTTTCCATTCAAGGTCTTCTGTCAATTCCTATTAATTATAAAAGATATCGATTTTATAGTTCAGTAAAGTAGTGATATATTTTGAATTCGACGATTAGTCAAATCAGAAGAGCTCAGATAGATATATTTTCTTTTTTTTAATGTGTATTTTGTTAGCTTTGCTCTCTGAAGATCAGATCCATCTTCTCCTTTTCACACCTATCATTTATACTTGTTTCTTAGCTCTGTGTTTCCTTTACCGTCGTTAGCATTCCCTTGTCTTTTGATCAGGGTATCGTCACCATCTACTGGATTAGTGGTGCTGGAAGAGCACAGCAGTTCAGGCAGCATCCAACGAGCAGCGAAATCAACGTTTCGGGCAAAAGCCCTTCATCAGGAATAAAGGCAGTGAGCCTGAAGCATGGAGAGATAAGCTAGAGGAGGGTGGGGGTGGGGAGAGAGTAGCATAGAGTACAATGGGTGAGTGGGGGAGGAGATGAAGGTGATAGGTCAAGGAGGAAAGGGTGGAGTGGATAGGTGGAAAAGGAGATAGGCAGGTAGAACAAGTCCGGACAAGTCATGGGGACAGTTACTGAGCTGGAAGTTTAGAACTAGGATGAGGTGGGGGAAGGGGAAATGAGGAAGCTGTTGAAGTCCACATTGATGCCCTGGGGTTGAAGTGTTCCGAGGCGGAAGATGAGGCGTTCTTCCTCCAGGCGTCTGGTGGTGAGGGAGCGGCGGTGAAGGAGGCCCAGGACCTCCATGTCCTCGGCAGAGTGGGAGGGGGAGTTGAAATGTTGGGCCACGGGGCGGTTTGGTTGATTGGTGCAGGTGTCTCGGAGATGTTCCCTAAAGCGCTCTGCTAGGAGGCGCCCAGTCTCCCCAATGTAGAGGAGACCGCATTGGGAGCAACGGATACAATAAATGATATTGGTGGATGTGCAGGTGAAACTTTGATGGATGTGGAAGGCTCCTTTTAGGGCCTTGGATAGAGGTGAGGCAGGAGGTGTGGGCACAGGTTTTACAGTTCCTGCGGTGGCAGGGGAAAGTGCCAGAATGGGAGGGTGGGTCGTAGGGGGGTGTGGAACCTCCGTGACTACCTGGTCAGGTCCACACCCCCCTACGACCCACCCTCCCATTCTGGCACTTTCCCCTGCCACCGCAGGAACTGTAAAACCTGTGCCCACACCTCCTCCCTCACCTCTATCCAAGGCCCTAAAGGAGCCTTCCACATCCATCAAAGTTTCACCTGCACATCCACCAATATCATTTATTGTATCCGTTGCTCCCGATGTGGTCTCCTCTACATTGGGGAGACTGGGCGCCTCCTAGCAGAGCGCTTTAGGGAACATCTCCGAGACACCCGCACCAATCAACCAAACCGCCCCGTGGCCCAACATTTCAACTCCCCCTCCCACTCTACCGAGGACATGGAGGTCCTGGGCCTCCTTCACCGCCGCTCCCTCACCACCAGACGCCTGGAGGAAGAACGCCTCATCTTCCGCCTCGGAACACTTCAACCCCAGGGCATCAATGTGGACTTCAACAGCTTCCTCATTTCCCCTTCCCCCACCTCATCCTAGTTTCAAACTTCCAGCTCAGTTACTGTCTCCTTGACTTGTCCGACCTGCCTATCTTCTTTTCCACCTATCCACTCCACCCTCTCCTCCTTGACCTATCACCTTCATCTCCTCCCCCACTCACCCATTGTACTCTATGCTACTCTCTCCCCACCCCCACCCTCCTCTAGCTTATCTCTCCATGCTTCTGGCTCACTGCCTTTATTCCTGATGAAGGGCTTTTGCCCGAAACGTTGATTTCGCTGCTCGTTGGATGCTGCCTGAACTGCTGTGCTCTTCCAGCACCACTAATCCAGTATTTGATTTTCAGCATCTGCAGTCATTGTTTTTACCTTATCGTCACCATCTGTTCCATTCACTCCTCCTCCTCAATCAACAGCATTAAAAAAAAGTAGGCCTTTTCAGTTCTGAACAAATCATACTTCACTCTAAACCTTCATTCTGTTTCTCTCTCTACAGATACTGTGACACCTATGAATTTCTCCAACATTTTCTGTTTTTATTTCAGACTTCTGGCATCTGCAATGTTTTGCTTTTATGCATTAGGGGTGGATGCTTCATTGGAATAGAGCGAAGGGATATTGTTGGGAAAAGGTTTAAATCTTTCTTTCAATTTTTCTAAATTGTTACATATATAGTTATTTTTTCTTTTGTATAATAATCTTGTTTCCCTTTGTTAAAAAAGTCTGAATATGTTTAATATGTGGCACCCTTGTCTGAATATGTTTAACGGCTGGCCTGCACAGCAATCAAACTGTTAAACCTTGTAACAACTAGTGATTTATCAAGTCAGGTTTCACTCAGTAGTCTGACCTGTCCAGTATTACTATCAGCTGGGATCATATCAAAATATTAAGTCCGTGTTTCTCTCCACAGACACTGCCAGACCTGCTGAGTTTCTGCAGCACATTCTGTGTGTTTGCTTCAAGCTAACAGTGATGCTGGTTCAATCAATGAAGTGTGAAATAATCAAAATTGAAACACAAGTTATGTCACTGTATGAATCAGAATATCTTTTCTATATAGCATACATCATATTCGGCCATAGTATTAGAAAACTACGCATTTAGCGACATGTATTATTTGCTTCTTTATTTCATATGTCAGTCTTGGCTTAGTTGCAGCATTATTGCCTTTCAGCATGGTTTCAAATCCTATAAAACAGATTCAAGCATAAAACCTAGGCTTCTGTCTCTCTCCAGTGAGATGCTGGCTTCACTACAATGTCTTTGACCTTTGGATAGGACATATAACTGAGATCCTGTCTGCTCTACCAGGTGGCTACATTTCAAAAGCATTACAACAGCAGTAAAGCATTTTGGAACACCCTGAATTCATGAGTTTTAGACACCTACAAGCTTCTCTTTTATTTCTGAGTCTCCTTCCACCCTTCCCCACAGTCTTTTAAGATTATTTGACCAAACCTAAAGCCCTCAGCAATTAGGAAGAAGCTGACATGCTCTATGATTTTATTTAATGCTGTTTTTGTAATGGGTAACAAGGTGTTACTGCAGACTGTTTTGGATGTTGTGTTGGCCAGTTATCATTCCCACTGAGAGGTGCCAGACCTCTACTCAATTCTTCAGCACTAAGATCCAGTCAAACACAGGAAGTGTGTCTGCAACACACAATGTAATTTCTACAACAGATGGCACAGAATACCAATGCAAAAGCAATCTGCCTTGACTCTATTGCCTTGAAAGTTAACCTGTATCATCTGCACCCTCATTATTGATGATCATGTTAACATAATTCCTTGCCAATCCTGAGATTTCCATGACAGTACATCCACGAGTTGGAATGGAAATTCCTCCAAGAGTTATAGGTATTATCAAAATATGGTCTTGGAAAATGCAGATCATATCTCTTAAACTAAGAAGCAATTTCTTGTAGAATATTGAATGTGTTGCTGACCTCTAGCTGGCTGCCACTTTAGCAGTTACTGACCTGTGTAAAATAAGTGGGATAACCCCATAACAGCAAACAGCCATTAAAAAAAAGAATCGGTCCTTTAGATTTTCCAGGGGGGCCAAAGACCAAAGAACTGCAAAGAATTAGAGAAATTGAATGAGTTCAATGGCACTGAATATAGGAATGGTATTTTCTCCAATTGGGCTCGGATGGACTAGGATTCGAGAAAACACAGCTAACACATTGGGAGCTTTTTATTTTGATCAGTTAAGTATCTGCAATATTAATAACTACACTTATAATTATTTTAGCAACCATAATAATTTTGTTCAATGCTGAACACACAAGTATATCAGTATCCAGGCCGCGTTGGTGGATCATTTATGGTTAAGGCAAGATGTGGAGATGAATAAGTGAGCTGTATGTCCAGAGGAGTTATACTTGAGGCTCTATAATCAAGGCTGTTCTAGGAGACAAGGAAGGAAATTACAGGGGCTTTGATTCAAAGTTTTACTTCCTCTATAACCACGGGGGAGGCGCCAGAGGATAACAGCTAATGTGGCTATACTTTTCAAGAATGGTGATAGAGATAAACAAGGGAATTACAGACCAGTGAATCACACATCAGTGGTAGGAAAACAGTTGGATGAAATTCTGAAAGAGAGAATTAATTTCCATTAAGAAAGGCAAGGTTTGATCAGGGATAGTCAGCATGGTCTTGTCAGAGGGAGGTCATGCTTAACAAACTTGATTGAATTTATGGGGAGGTGATTAGGTGTGTAAATGAGGGTAGTGCAGTTGATGTAGTTTATACAGAAAGTCTTTGGCAAGGTCCCACATGGGAGACTGATAAAGAAGATAAAACAATGGAATCCAGGATACCTTGGCAAGATGGATCCAAAATTTGCTTATTAGTAAGTGACAGAGGGTGGTGGTACAAGGCTGTTTGTGTGACTTGGAAGCTGGTGTTCAGTAGCATGATATTGTTGTTTGCAATCTATATAATACATAAGCAAATAGTCTACGTATCAACAATATGGAAGGAAATATGGGGGCTGGTGAGTTTAGTGGATGACCAAAGATTGGCTAAGTAGTTAATGGTAATGAAAGAAGGTCTTAGATTACAGGAAAATATAGATTTATTGGTCAAATGAACAGTGTCAGACAGAATTTAAACCTGAAAAGTGTGAGGTGATCAACTTTGGAAGAAGTAACAAGACAAGGAAGTATTTAATGAATGGCATGAAGGCTAGGAAGCTCAGAGGGACAGAGGGATCATGGAAGATGGCAGGACAAGTTAATAGGGTGGTTAAGAAGACCACAGAAGTGTGACTCACACTTGGAACAGGGTTATTTTGCTTCATTGGTATAGTGAAGCTCTTTTTGGAGGCAATGAAGGAGAGGAGGGTGGTCCTTTTCCCAAAGAATGGCCTGAGAAGGTAATTGTCTAAGAGCAAACAGAACTGGCTGGAGATTGTTACTGCTATGAGTGGCAAAGAGAACTTTGGATCCAGTGCAGAAAAGAGGTTTGGCAACCATGTACATTTGGTAAGATGAGTGTGACCCCTAGCCTGCTGAACAGATCTCAGGGTTTGGACCATCCAGAAACCAAAATCTCAGGGTTCAGACTGCTCTGAAATTGGACGGGTGTATGCTGGGACCATTCCTGACCCCTCAGGATGGCTCATAACAATAAAGCTGCAGTGAAACTCACTGAATAAACTTATGGAGCAGGATTCACTGTTGATAACCATGATACAACACAACACAACATAATACAATTCAAGATAGTACAGGAACAGGCCCTTTGGCCACCAAGCCTGCACTAATTCCTAATTATTATTTAGACCTGCTACTTATTGCCCATGAATGGTTTCCATCCCTTTGTTCACCTCACATTCATGTGTCTATCAAGATATGCCTTAAACAATGCTAAATACCTACTTCCACTACCTCCACTGGCAGTGCGCTCCAGGAACCCAACACCTTCCCCCCACACTTCCTAAACTTTCACCCCCTCACCTTGAACCTGTGCCCTCCTATAACTGACTTTTCCACCCTGAGAGAAAGCCTCTGACTATCTACCCTATCTATGCTTCTCAATTTTGTAGACCTCTATCAGGTTGCCCTTTAGCCTCCATTTTTCCAGTGAAAACAATCCATGTTTGTCCAACCTCTACTCATAACTAAAATCCTCCATACCAGGCAACATCCTAGTAAACCTCTCTGCAACTTCTCCCCCCTGATAGTCAAAGAGAAGACAGATGGACCTGGTGATTACAGAAGGTTAAATGTTTGTCAATGGAGTGCAGAGCACTTCAATCCATCTGAAAGGGCACCATACACTGAGTAAGACTATGTAGCCTAAGAATTGTAGAGACTTCCACTCTCCTAAGCTAGCTAATTGTCATCTCTTTTTGTGGCCCCTGCAGCTGTAGCAGCCCAATCCAAGACACCCTCTCTGCCCCATTTCTTCAGGACCTGAGCTGCATGAAGAATGCATCGTCACCCCTTAAAAATGTACCATCCACTAGTGCAGATATTTTCATCTCGGTGGGTCCTCACATTCACATAGGTATGCTGGCACAGGGTAACGATCGTGGCACTAGTGGCAGGAGGAAATATCAGACCCTGAGGCTGTGATCAGTCCCCCTCAGAGCACGGAGGCAGGAATGATAGATAAGGATGCAGGGCTTCAGCATCAATTGGGAAGGAGGCTACATATTGAACAGCAGTAGGAAATGTGTTCCTATGCCACAGTTCACAGAGACAGGATGGAGTTTAGACAAAGGAGGAAGGAGCTCACAACTACCACTTAGGATTATGTGCTCATGAACTCCTCCACTGAGAGGGTGCCTAATTTGAATTAAAATGGATAAGTATGATTCATGCTTAGAGCAGCGTTGCCCTTTTGAGGCAATGAGGGATAGGAGGTTTATTCAAGCATAGGATGTGGGGTAGGCCGGTATTTATTGCCCCCCCCCCCCTTTGTTGCCCTTGAGAAGGTGGCGATGAGCTGCCTTATTGAACTGCTGCAGTCCATGTGGTGAAGGTAGACCAATAATGCCTTTAGGGACAGCCTTCCAGGATTTTGGCCCAGGAACAGCAATATGTTTCCAAATCAGTATTGTGATTAGCTTGAAGGAGAATGTGCAAGTGGTTCCCTTGTCCTTCGAGATGGAAGTAGTTGTGGGTTTGGAAGGTGCTGTCTAAGGGGTTTCAATGGCAGTAATGCTGAGTGATGTGGGACTGGACAATAGTGTGGTTATGTAGAGATCATTGTGATCCAAGTAGTGTCCCAACTAGTATGCTCCATCAGGCATCCGTCATTCTCATCAAGGGATGAGGACAGCATGAAGGAGACTAAAGGTGGCATCTGTCATGAGGCACCCTTATCCTCAGTTTGCTTGTCCTTCAAACAGAGAGAACATCTGTACTGTAGCATCAAGTGATGGAAGGTGACCCTGGAATGGTACAAACGCAAGAGTTCTGGAGGCGCTCCCACTGGCACATCCATGAGGATGACAACTACCACTTGGATTTATATCGACAGCCAAGATTATTAAGCAGGCTGTGTCCAAGGTCAGTAGGGGAGCACTGATCAACTTCTGGTGTCACAGGAATGAAGAAAGAGGTGATGAAGGACATATTAAGATTCTTTACGATGAAGCAAGGTGCCTTGGGAGACATGGTTTCATCACTAAGAGATGGTAAGAGATTAGATGGTTCAGATTATGACTTCCATCCACCCATTAGCACAGACACCCGAGATTCCATTCTGTGCCATATCCTTCACTGCATGGATGCAGTGGTGACCTCCTTGACCATGTCAACTGGACGGAATTATGTCAATGGTTGAGGGGATGAAGAGAGGCTACTCAAACCATAACTGCCCTAAGAGGATCCATCCCACTGCAATCCCCAGATAGCTGGTATTCGATCCTCCTCCATCTGGGCATGCAATGGTGTTTCTCTATGTCCCTGAGGAGAAGAGGCACTTAGGGTAAGTGCAGGTGCCTGTACCCCTGTTGCACGGTTCCTGCTATTTTAGCGCATCGCTGGAGCAAGAGTCTGCTTGTCCAAATTCCAAAAGCTCCATTGCTCTACCTGGGTCCCCATAATGGTTACCACTTTGTCCAAGGAGGAAGCCATGTGCTCTAATGCCTGGGGGAATAGCAGAATCCATGGCATACACACCAATGGCATATACCCCAATAGTTCTGGCAGAGCTATGGATAGCCCTGGGATCTGCATTACCAGCAGGAGTCTTGAGGTCAAGATAGTGGGGGAGTGGAGGGGGGTGCAGACAGTGTTGAGATCAGCACAGGTCTGTTCATGAAGAGTCTTCTTAATGCCTAGGTCCTCGCTACCAAAGCCTCCTTCAGAAACTGGGCCTTGTCTGTGCTATGCTCACAAGAATTTGGATTTGACTCTAAATATAAGACAGATTCATGGGCCTGCACTGGTGGAGAGTGTGGGAAATGCAGATGACACTGTATCATCTGGGTCACTGGTGTAATTTCCCCAGCAGTGGAATCTTCGATCTCCAGTGGTTCAGGCCTGGGGTCTGGATTGTGGAGATCTGTAAAGGAGAACAAAAACAAACACATTAACGTTCCACAGAGTCTACGAACACAGCACAATTCTTCCCACGGTCCTCAGGTGTCAGAGCCTCCATTTGTCATAGTCACAGGGTCATAGAGATGTACAGCATGGAAACAAACCCTTTGGTTCAACTCGTCCATGCCGACCAGATATCCCAACCCAATCTAGTCCCACCTGTCAGCACCTGGCCAAACCCTCCAAACCTTTCCTATTCATATACCCATCCAGATGCCTTTTAAATGTTGCAATTAGCCTCCACCACTTCCCCTGGCAGCTCATTCTATACACATACCACCCTCTGAGTGAAAAAGTTGCTTCTTAGGTCTCTTATATCTTTCCCCTCTCACCCTAAACCTATGCCCTCTAGTTCTGGACTTCCCCACCCCAGGGAAAAGACTTTGTCTATTTATCCTATCTATGCCCCTCATGATTTTATAAACCTCTATAAGGTCACCCCTCAGCCTCCGATGCTCCAGGGAAAACAACCCCAGCCTATTCAACCTCTCCATATAGCTCAAATCCTCCAACCCTGGTAACATCCTTGTAAATTTTTTCTGAATCCTTTCAAGTTTCACAACATCTTTCCAATAGGAAGGAGACCAGAACTGCATGCAATATTCCAACAGTAGCCGAACCAATGTCAGGAGGTGAGAGGGAGGAGCACTGTCTCTTTTTAAAAGAGCAGCAGAGGGAGAGACCACAACGAGAAGCAGAGGATTGCTGGGTATATATTTGGGCAGTGGCTGAATCCTGAGACACTACACTTGTAGTGTCTCTCATCTGTCCTCCTCTAACTAAAAAAAAGGAACTCTCATGTGTTGCTAAGATAAGGTGTTTCAATTTATATTTCTTGTGTATCGTGTGATACATTAAACATTTTCTGTTGGTTAGTTGAATAAGACCACAGAGAAGTACTAGAAATTATTTAGCTCATAAATTTGTATAAATTAATTAAATAAGTAGTTCTGGCTGGACAGGTGATGTGGTGTAGCTATATGATGTGGGAGCTGGCTGATCCCATTGTGAATGGCAGTGACCACATCGGCAGCAAGTGTTGGTTGCTGGAAGAACTCCAGATCAGAACTGATTATCTGGAATCTGAGCTTCAAATGCTGCAGCACATCCGGGAGGGGGAGAGTTACCTGGACACTTTGTTTCAGGAGACAGTCACACCCGGTAGATTAAGTAATTCAAATTCAGTTAGTGATCAGGAACAATACGGTGTGACTGTAAGTGAGGCAGTTGGAGGGATTCTGAGTTCAGGAGTGGAGGAGCCTCAGCCCCTGACCTTGTCAAACAGGTATGAGATTGTTGTTTGGATGTGGAAAAGGGCTGCTGGGAGGTTGAGCCAGCTGACCATGGTGCAGAAGGCCGTTCAAGAGTGGGGAGCAAAAAGACAAGTAGTTGTTATAGGATTCTATAATTAAGGGGACAGATAGTATCCTTTGTGAGCCGGATCGGGAGTCACGCATAGTGTGTTGCCTGCCCGGTGCCAGGGTGCAGGACATCTCCGTTCAGCTTGAAAGGTTATTGGAGCGGAAGGGGGAGCATCCAGTTATTGTGGTCCACATTGGCACTAACAACACAGGCAAGGCTAGGAAGGAGGACCTGTTTGGGGAGTATCAAGCACTAGGAAGGATCCTCAAGGGTCATAATCTCTGGATTACTGACCGAGCCACGTGCTAATTGGCATAGGGATAAGAAAATTAGGGAAGTAAACATGTGGCTAAGAGATTGGTGTGGGAAAGAGAAATTCCATTTCATGGGACATTGGTATCTGTTTTGGAACCGGGGGATCTGTACCAATGGGATGGCCTCCACCTGAACCAACCTGGAACCAGAGTTCTGGCAAAAAGGATAAATAGGGTAATCACTAGGACTTTAGACTTGTGAGTCGGGGAGAAGGGAAAGGGAAAGCAACAGGGAGTATGGAGTCAAGTAGAAAGATAAGCAGCAGGTTAGCATGTGTGCGGGGTTTAAGTTCAAGGCAAGCCAGGAATGAAGCAAAAAGGAATGATAACTTAGGACATATTACTAGAGATGTTGGAAAGCAAGAGGATAAGAAAATTAACATTAAGGCGCTTTATCTAAATGCCCGTAGTATTTGTAACAAAGCACAAATCACTGTAAATGATTATGATGTGGTAGGTATCACAGAGACGTGGTTGCAGGGGGTTCAGGACTGGCAGTTAAACATTCAAGGAAATACAATTTATTGAAAAGACAGGGTGACAGGCAGAGGGGGCGGGGATGCCTTGTTAGTTAAAAATGAGCTTAATCTATGACACTGAATGACATAGGGTCAGATGATGTGGAGTCTGTGTGGGTGGAGTTGAGGAACCACAAAGGCAAAAAAACCATAATGGGAGTTATGTACAGACCTCCCAGTAGTGGTCAGGACCAGGGACGCAAGATGTACCAGAAAGTAGATTGGGCGTGTCAGAAAGGCAAGGTCACGCTGATCATGGGGGACTTCACTGTGCAGGCGGACTGGGTGAATAATGTTGCTGGTGGATCCGAAGAAAGGGAATTCATGGAATGCTGACAGGATGGCTTTTTGGAACAGCTTGTGATGGAGCCCACAACGGAACAGGCTATTCTGGACTTAGTGCTATGTAATGAGCCAGACTTTATAAAAGACCTTAAAGTCAGGGAACACTTAGGAAACAGCGATCATAATATGGTAGAGTTCAGTCTGCAGTTTGAAGGAGAGAAGACAAAATCAGATGTAATGGTGCTACAGTTAAATAAAGGTAATTACAGGGGCATGAGAGAGGAACTGACGGAAATTGGTTGGAAGCAGAACCTAGTCGGGAAGACAGTACAGCAACAATGGCAGGGGTTTCTGGGTGTAATTGAGGACACAATACAGAGGTTTATCCCAAAGAAAAGAAAGATTATCCGGTGAGGGGTTAGACGGTCATGGCTGACAGAGGAAGTCAGGAAATGTATCAAAGAAAAAGAGAGCCTATAAAGTGGCCAAGAGCACTGGGAAATCAGAAGATTGGGAAGGCTACAAAAACAAACAGAGGATAACAAAGAAAGAAATAAGAAAGGAGAGGATCAAATATGAAGTAAGCTAGCCAGTAGTATTAGAAATGATAGAAAAAGTTTCTTTAATACATAAGAAACAAATGAGAGGCAAAAGTAGAAATTGGGCTGCTCCAAACTGATGCAGGGAGGCTAGTGATGGGAGATAAGGAAACAGCTGAAGAACTTAATAAGTACATTGTGTCAGTCTTCACAATGGAAGACATGAGTAATATCCCAACAATAAAGGAGAGTCAGGGGGCAGAGTTGAGTACAAAAGAGAAAGTGCTAGAAAAGCTAAAATGTCGAAAAATTGATGAATCTCCTGGCCCAAATGGAGTTCTGAGAGAGGTGGCTGAGGAAATAGCGGAGGCGCTGACTGTGATCTTTCAAAAATCACTGGAGTTAGGGAAAGTCCCAGATAATTGGAAAATTGCTGTAACCCCCTTGTTCAAGAAAGATGGAAAATTATAGGCCGATTAGCCTAATCTCAGTTGAAGTTAAAATTCTAGAATCCATTGTCAAGGATGAAATTTCTAAATTCTTGGAAGTGCAGGGTTGGATTAGAACAAGTCAGCATGGATTAAGTAAGGGGAGGTCATGCCTGGCAAACCTGTTAGAATTCTTTGAAGAGGCAACAAGTAGGTTAGATCAGAGAAACCCAGTGGATGTCATTTATCTAGACTTCCAAAAGGCCTTCGATAAGGTGCCTCATGGGAGGATGCTGAGTAAGGTGAGGACCATGGTGTTTGAAGTGAGCTACTGGCATGAATTGGGGATTGGCTGTCTGACAGAAGGCAGAGAGTTGGGAAAAAAGGTTCTTTTTTGGAATGGCAGCTGGTGACAAGTCATGTCCTGCAGAGTTCAGTGTTGGGGCTGCAGCTATTCACTTAATATATTAATGATTTGGATGAAGGGACAGGGGGCATTCTGGCAAAGTTCACCGAAGATACCAGGTTAAGGGAAAAAGGCAGGTAGTACTGAGGAGGTGGGGAGGCTGTAGAAAGATTTAGACAGTTTAGGAGAGTGGTCCAGGAAATGGCTAATGTAATTCAACATGAGCAAGTGCGAGGTCTTGCACTTCGTGCAAAAGAAGACAGGCATGGACTATATTTTAAATGGTGAGAAAATTCATAAAGCCAAAGTACAAAGGGATCTGGGAGTGCTAGTCCAGGATTCTCAGAAGGTTGATTTATAGGTTGAGTCCATGGTTAAGAAAGCAAATATAATGTTGTCAGTTATCTCACGAGGGTTGGAATATAAAAGCAACAATGTGCTTCTGAGGCTTTATGAAGCTTTGTTTGGCATCATTTAGAATACTGTATCCAATTTTGGGTCCCACGCCTCAGGAAGGACATATCGGCACTGAAGTGTGTCCAGCATCACATGGATTCATCACATGGATGATCCCTGGAATGGTAGGCCTAACGTATGATGATCGGCTGAGGATCCTGGGATTGTATTCATTAGAGTTTAGAAGGTGAGGGGACATCTAATAGAAACTTACAAGATTATGCATGGTTTAGAAAGGGTGGAAGCTGGGAAGCTGTTTCCGTTGGGCAGGGAGACCAGGACTCGTGGGCACAGCCTTAAAATTAGAGGGGGTCAATTTAGAACAGAAATGTGGAGACATTTCTTCAGGCAGAGAATGTTGGGCCTGTGGAATTCATTGCCAAGGAGCAGAGTGGAGGCAGTAACATTTGGTGTCTTCAAGGCAGGGATTGATAAATTCTTGATCTCGCAAGGAATTAAGGGCTACGGGGAGAGTGCAGGTTATGGAATTGAAACACCCATCAGCCATACTGAAATGGTGCGGTAGATCTAATGGGCCGAATGGCCTTGCTTCGACTCCTATATCTTATGGTCTTATGGCCGCACCAGGTATGATGTGTTCTCACTCTGTTGCTTTGCCAGTCCAACCTTGCATCAGCTATGGGCTTGTCCAGTAATCTGGAGGACTTTTTACATTGCATGAGAGAAACTCACAGGAGACTGGCACCCAGCCACCTGTCTTTGACCATTTCTTCAAGTCGAAATGCCCTACTGGAGAAGTAGAAATTTAGTGTCTTGACAAATGCCAACTAAGCAAAAGTGAGGACTGCAGATGCTGGAAACCAGAGTCCAGATTAGAGTGGTGCTGGAAAAGTACAGCAGGTCAGGCAGCATTTGAGGAGCAGGAAAATCAATGTTTCAGGCAAAAGCTCTTCATCAGGAATGCCAACTAACCCCCTTGTCTGACACATCCCTGTCACACAAACCGACCCACCAGTGTATTTAGATAGCATCTGCTTGCACACTCAAGCTAAATCATATTTTGTATGCAAGTGTCATCTGTCCTGAAACTCCTCACACATCTATCCACACAGTCTGCCTGTACACTCATTCAAATGTGTAGCCTAGTTTCCAGGATGGATAACTCCAGGCCACCATGCCACTTACCAGGGCAGTCTGCATAATGTCATTGACGCTTTTCCTGAACTGGACTCCTAATCTTCAGTGAACCCCAGGATTACTAACCTCCTTTGAAGTGCCATTTTGGTTGAGTGTAAGGTCTCCTGTTACTATCCCTCAGAAAGAGCATCTCATGGCATTCCCCGATAGCTTGGAGAAATATCTACAAAGGCGCAACGCTAAAATAAAACTGCTTAAACAGCAGAATGGTCTACTCCTGCTCATATTTTCCAGAATCAGAATCTCTACAGTGTAGAAACAGGCCATTTGGCCCAAAAAGTCCAAAGAGTATCCCACCCAGACCCATTTCCCTACCTTATTATTCTATATCTCCCCTAACCTACACATCCCTGAACACAACAGACAATTTAGCATAACAAATTCATCTAACCTGCACACCTTTGGACTGTGCGAGGAAACTGGAGCACCTGGAGGAAACCCACGCAGACACAGGGAGAATGTGCATACTCCATACAGACAGTCACACAAAGCTGGAATTGAACCCGGGTCCCTGGCGCTGTGATGCAGCAAAGCTAACCATTGAGACATCGTGCTGCCCCACAGCGATTCGAGAAAATTGAAGGTGGATCACTTCACATAATTTGCACAGAACGTCTTAAGTTAAAGGTAGCAATATTTTAGATGACTGTAACCCTGGCAGTCTGACAGAAACTAGCTGCAGTAACTTAACCCCAGTGATCCCACTGTCATCAGAACCTGCTTCTTTGAGAAAGCAAGCACCAGAGTCATAGTCATAGAGATGTACAGCATAGAAACAGACCCTTCGATCCAACCCGTCCATGCCGACCAGATATCCCAACCCAATCTAGTCACACCTGCCAGCACCCGGCCCATATCCCTCCACACCCTTCCTATTCATGTACCCATCCAAATGTCTCTTAAATGTTGCAGCCTCCACCACTTCCTCTGGCAGCTCATTCCATACACATACCACCCTCTGTGTGAAAAAGTTGCCCATAGGTTCTTTTATATCTTTCCCTTCTCACCCTAAACCTACGCCCTCTAGCTCTGGACTCCCCGACCCTTGGGGAAAGACTGTGCCTATTTACTCTATCCATGCCCCTCATAGTTTTGTAAACTTCTATAAGGTCACCCCTCAGCCTCCGACGCTCAAGGGAAAACAGCCCCAGCCTGTTCAGCCTCTCCCTATAGCTCAAATCCTCCAACCCTGGCAACATCCTTGTAAATCTTTTCTGAATCCTTTCAAGTTTCACAACATCGTTCCGATAGGAAGGAGACCAGAATTGCACGCAATATTCCAACAGTGGCCTAACCAGTGTCCTATACAGCCGCAACATGACCTCCCAACCCCTGTACTCAATACTCTGCCTTCTTCACTATCCTATCTACCTTTGACTCCACTTTCAAGGAGCTATGAACTTGCACTCCAAGGTCTCTTTCTTCAGCAACACTCTCCAGGACCTTACCATTAAGTGTATAAGTCCTGCTAAGATTTGCTTTCCCAAAGTGCAGCAACTTGCATCTATCTGAATTAAACTCCATCAGCCACTTCTCAGCCCATTGGCCCATCTGCCTGTTGTACCTAGAAGGCACAGTGTAATAACAATAAAAATAGAGAATGGGAAGGGAAAGAGAGTGGGACTAAATCAAAATAGGAAGATAGTGCATTCCAGCCCCTGCATTGCCTTTCTTTAAAAGCCTTAAGAGTATTGGCAGACATTGGCTGCTCCCTTTCCAAGGACACCAGGCACAAATGTAGCCACAACAAAGAGGCATGCCGTCAGGAAATATGGTCCCATCCACAGCCTGGACCTGTTGATGTCTACTCTAGCCAGGCCCTTGAGGAGGTCAGCAGCAAAGATCTTTCTTGAAAATACAGATTAGGCTGTGATGGAGTCATTAAGATCTGACTGATGAAGTGTCAAACAGGAATGGGACTAGTCCAAAAATGGCAAATTTTTTTATTGTCTCCTTCGTGGCCAGGAAGAACATATTTAGGTTTTAAAATGAAACATTGAGTTTCCCTGATCTGGCTCTGCTTTTCCTTCCCCCAATCGCAAAGTCTTTCTTGTTATCACCTAATAAGGTTGGACGGAATGTCGGAGACCCAATTGAATAAGTGAACAAGTGATAGATATTTAATTAAGAATTAATTAGGTAAGAATTGGTTACATAAATATGGGGAGCTAATCATCAGTGGGATGAGTGAGTTTAAAGGAAATAAAGCTCTCATTAAAAGTGTGGTCTCGGAGTCCGCTTAAAACCAATTATCTCCTCGTGTGTAATGTGTCTGATCAATCTTCTCTTACCTAACCACATACCTGAATACTGGAACCAACCCTACAAGCCCATCTGCCCTACATCGCATTACTGCTTGTCTGACAACATAGGTTAAAATGTCACTTTGTGGAAGGTCATACAGTTGCCACAGAATAAAACAAAAACCTCTTCTACCTCTGATATAATCTCTTCATAACCAACCCACTAATAAGTCAATTTATAGAAAAACTTTCTAACTGGCCTGTTCAGGGATGTTACGACATCCAATAAGTCCATTTGCAGCACGGCTACAATAAGAAGGCATGACAGGATCAATTGAGGTGCATTTCTTTGGAGGTTCTCGTAATTGTCTACCACATCCTTTGTGATAAAATTTGTGGACAATGGGTGGAATCTTGTTGAGGCAGCAGAAGTCTCTGCAGTTGGCTGAAAGCCAGAGAAACAACTGCTTTCCCCCTGCTCAAAAAGGCCTGCTGATTCTAAAAGCAATGGGAGCCTTTGCTGGGTATTAGGACTCTGAGGACAGAGGTCTCACCCAATGAGAGCTGCAAGCCACAGAAGGGCTGATAGTGGGAGGACACCCAGGATAGTAGAATACAAAGGAGTAAGGTCAGTAATTTGTGGGAGTGGTTTCTGAGTTTAGGTATTTCGGGGAGAGAGGAGTACGGTGGTCAAAAGCAAGGGTGATTAGGTGGGGGGATGCATGCCTCCATGGTGGACACCTTCCTTCCCTATATCCAGCTCCTTGGCCAGACATTTATTGAGGGGGACTCCACCCTGAGGTAACAAGCTGCCTACAAATGTTAGTCAAGCCGCATGGGGTGACAAGCAACTGGGTTAATCCAAAGACTAGCTGAGGTTCCTAAGTAGTCCTTCACTAATACAGGACTTTCCAGATCCAAACTTAATTCTGTTGTTTGTGGGATTTAGGTACGATGCCAGCCTACCTAATTATATTGTCTTGCTGCCTATAGACTGTGTCCAGGAGCACAATATTGAGCCCAATAGTTACACCATTTTATTGGGATCACTCTAGGTCCACTACAAAGGTCTGATGGACGCACGGGAGAATGTGCACAGCTATTTCCATCCATTGTTATCCTATATCCTGGTTATGACTTGCCCTAACATACCTCACAAGTAAAACTCAATCTTAAGTATTAACCAAGAAAGAACCTCTGCAAAATTATATCTCCTTTAAATCAGTGTTTAATATAGAGGCAATGCTAGTTTTAAGATTCACAAGCTCATCATTCACTCCCACACCTCCAAGATTCATTCTTGATGATTTGGCCAATAAGAACTGTCACTACACACCTTTTTGTTTTATAATTCATCAAATTACATGAGAATTTCCCTTGCTGTGCTAAGATGACTTTTTCCTCTATCCTCACCAGCCAGATATTTTCTAATCAAGCTGTTCAGATATGTCATTATACAACACTAAAGCAGGTGGGACATGAGCCTTTGCCTCCTGGGTCAGATTTAGGGACACTACCACTGTACCACAAGATCCGTCAACTAAAGCTTCTGTCTTAACAAGCATTTAGCACAACCTGGTTGTGAAATTTCCACACTTAAAAGTGTGAGAGTCGAGTGTCTGAGATGGCAACTAATACAGAAGCCTCACTGGCAAGATAACTCACCAGTTACCCATCAATCAGCTTGTTAACAGCTGACAGGTGAGCGAGTACCTCACCCTATCACAGGCATCGATACTGGTGAGCCAGGTTGCCACAAGCTGCCAGCCAATCAGAAGCTGCCAGCTTCTGGATCCTAAAGTCTACCAGTCATGGCTTATGAACCAGAGGATTCAGCCATGAGAAATTAAGTCCTTCTGTTTTTCAAACAGGATGGTAGCTGTGGGGAGAGGTCTTTCAAAGTTCAGCTTCTTTCCTTCCACAATTGACCACTTAATGACCTTAATTACAGGCAAATCAACTAAGTTGCCCATGATCTTGCCCATCGCCTGATTGCCAAGATGGTGAGAAGGGTTGAGGTTTCTCTCCATGTCTAACTTACTGCATTATTTCCCTTCTTGCCATCTCAAAGGAAGGAAAAATTGCACCTCGTCCTTTATTGATACAAGCTATTAGATTTGTTTAATTCTTTTAGGATTTCAGAAAGTATTTACAATAACTGACATGCAAGCATTATCAAATAAATGATAATTCAGAATTATTTATGACAATTAAGAAGCACTTTTTGTTTTATTGAGACAACCTTGTACACTGGGGAATTCTTTGGATCAATAACATTCTGACTGCCTTTGGCTCATTTAATAAAACATTATCCTGACTTTGCTTTCCTGGCCTTACGCTGACTATAAAGGTCACAGCAGCAACTCTCTTAATCCATACACCATGCAGCTGCAGGGTGTTACAAAGATTACTTGATTCTGCAACATGTAGTGAAACCTGCAAAGCAGCAAAATCTGACATGGAACTGTATTTAGCCTATGTAAGTGTATTTCCCCTATCAACTTTTCCTTATCCCATTATATAACTTGCATTTTCACAAAACAAAGTAACATACTCAAATGCACAATGTTTAACCTCACAGATTCTTCCTCAAAAGGGCTGCTACTGTCATCCTCAAACCAGTTTCCTATCTCACCTTGGGAACCATTGCTGGTAAAAACCCACTTAATCTGAGAATACATCTCAAGTCTTTTTAATCACTTTGCTCCCATTATAGATTATACATCTTATACCTCTTCATGTACACATCTTATTTTTAATAAACATGCACTGCTTTTTATGGAGTCATATTACACTGGTTGGCTGTTAATGAGTTTAGTTGCAAAGGTGGCCAGTTATACATTTATGTTGGATACTCTTTAAAGTTTTGCCAGAGTGATCACCCATATTTCATCACAGTCCAACAATAGAATCAGTTTAAGGCTGTGTCTCAAGAGCAAAGTGAGATGTAAAAAGAATAATTTACACAACTGAATTGTTTTACATTACCTCCAATCAAATTTTGGAATCATACTTCTTGCTTGATAGATACTATTTTCTAAATATAGTATGATATCCTTATACTGGCATTCTCTTGCAAGTTTTAGAGGTGTGTTTCCATTTTTATCTTCAGTTTCTAATTCTACTCCACACTGCATTGAGAGAAAAATAATTTAAGAGCTTACAACTAAAGATAGCAAAATTCCAGAAACCTTTGAAGAGTTAGATTATAACTAACATTCCAAGTTTTAAAATTCATCTCAATAATATATCACATTTGATTTTATGAAGACTTAACAATATTTCTGCTTGTAGCTGGAAAAAAGGACAGTTTTGAGACTCAGGGTCAAAACTGATCTGAGATACTTGATGTTGTGCATATGTATGTAAACAGTGAATTATATCAAATGACATAGAAATGTACTGATGTTAACAAATATTAGCAAAAATGGAAACAATATTAAGGATAAATTCCATGTAATCAGGTGCTAAACTGCTGCATGCAGTTGGCTGCAGTATCTAGCATTTCATGACCTGCTTAGAACGAATTAGAGCAATGTAAACAGGAAGGAATAGCACCTGCCAGGGATTCATGCTAAAAATAAAGTAAAATCTTCACTGAACAAGCCAGCAGTGTCTGATCATCTCAAACTCAGAAAGGTACAGCCCACTAAATCAGTCAGATTTTACAACTTGCTGTCCTTACAACTATATTAAGTTTTCCTGATTTCAGTGTACTGTATTTAGAATCTGAATGGGGATCTTCCTTGCTACATATACACATCCTACAGGGACTAGAGTTGATTTGAACAGACATAATTTTTTTACAGTGTATGACCAAATGCATTTTAAACACAGTGAAGCTGTAGCTAAATTTAAAAAAAAATTATATTCATGGTAGAAGTCACTACAAACCAAAGAATGCCATTTTGCCTTTGCTCAAGGCATCAATTAAGCCTCTACTAGAGCACTGTGGCAACTTTAAATCTCCACACATGATGGGGGATATTTAGGCTTTGGAAAGAATCCGAGGATGGCATCATGATCGATTTCCAATATAAAACAATTTTGTTACTCAGACAGGGTTGTATGCTTTATAAAAGTGTACACTCAGGCAATTTTAAATCGCTATTAAAAAGCAACAGAGGCTACAATGTTTTTGTGTGGACTATTATTTCAACTGGATAGGTTAGACAGGTACATGTTAAATAATTGCAAAATTAGATGGTAGGTATTTCTAAATTTTCAGAGAATAGTGGACCTCTGGAACAGATTACTGACTGATGCCAATTCATTGTATTCCTTCAAGAGAAAAATTAGGCCAGATTCTGGCGAAGGAGGAGGTCACCCCATACAGGAAGTGTTTAACCTGTAACATAAATCAGGGTCACATTGACCTTCTGGGCTTGTTTCAATAATTTAAAGAGGTTTTAGCATAATTAATTAAACATTTATTCTCATTGACTGAAGGTTCTATGTAATTGTTCATTCAATATATCATGTTTGTACACAAATCTTTCAGAAAGTATCAGATTTAAGATAGGATAGTATAACAAATGCATTTAATAGAATGAGTTGCAGATGACGATGAAGATTCATGTTGTATTTGATTATTGCTAAAGAAACACACATTTCATTGAAGCTTCTCATTTTTCACTCATCAGAACAATTCACAAGTAGGGTAAAGAGAAAACAATACTTATATTAAATGAGAGTGGACTAATGATTGGTTGGCAGGTGGACTCTTCCTTGTAGAGTAATGGAGAATGCATTAATGATGACTGACAGTTAATTGCTAAGCCTTATTTAAATTTTAAGCCAGGTAGGTTGATTCTAATTGATCGAAACATTTTCTTGAGAAATAAACTAGAGAATAAATGTCACAAATTTTGTTGAGTTGAAACAGGTATAGTGCATGTCCGTATTCTTTCTGTCTATAACTCATATCTGATAGCCAAGGCTCCTTGATTGGGCTGTTACCTTGGTCCAATCAGGAAACTCATATTCCATGGAGGTTCGACTGGCTAACCTTTACAATCACTACATAAGTTATTTATGCACCTTGTAAGCATAATGCTGAAATAGGATACAATAAAGCCATCCTTTGGGATAGTGTCTTCTCTGATCAGGTTGTTTCTTGCAATATAATGTGCAGAGTCATGGGAGGACTTAAGACATTTTGCCTATTGCACAAATGCTTAATGTCGTATGTGAACTTCAGTGCTGGCAAGATACCATTGTGTGGCATATGTCCGAAAGACTGGTGGATATAAGCAGGAGTGTCAGAGGTACTGTTCACTCAGAGTTGGCTCTGAGGAAGCTGGATCAGTGTCAAGGACTCTCCACGTATAAGTAAAGGATGACTTGGTGATAGGATACTGGCCTCTGTGGAGTTCTTTTAACTTGGGCCCTACTTCTGAGGTTACTGATGAAGTTAACTTAGTGCATGGAATTGTGGGAATCCCAATGTTTGTTCTGATATGTGAAAGCATGTCTGTGATAGGCAGTAGTAAGGGACACACTAGCTGATTTCTCAACTAGGATATCAAGGAGAGGAAACTCATTTGACTGCTCCCTGGCTACTCTTGCTGTATACTGTGCAAATTCATTAACAAGCTAAGTCTGTCACTTTTGGTCCTGAAAAGTATCCAACTTTCCTCAATGCTACAGTTGTCCATTAGAAATCTACAAAATAATATTTTCCAGCTTGGATTCCATCTTATCAATACATGGAAAGTTATAATTTTCTGCAAAGAATTGCAAACTGAAGACCAATGCAGTTTTGTTTTAGCAATAGACATATCTACTACAAAGTCAGAAATAGTTACCCAAACAGCTGGTAAAGTTCAAATTTCATCCACAATCTTACTATTACATTAAACCATTCAGCTTGACAGTGACATTTAAAATTGAATCACATTGCAAATCTTCATAAAGTAATCTGAAAGCATGCTAGAAAATGCGACGGCAATACACAAAGACAGAGTATCCAAGCTAACTGATAACCTTTTAAGGAGATTCTTGCACTTAATTAGATAGCCCAAGGTAAACCTAATACTGGATTTTGCAACTCAACATTATTAAACAGGTGAGCTGTGGGCAATTAATTTTGTCTCCAAAACACAAGTCAGAGACAAGGGTTTGAAGATTGGACTGTCATATCTACTCATTTGCCATCAGGCAATTCCTTAGAGGCTACCAAGAGAACAGACCCATTTTTGAAAGCAGGGCGGTAGTGGCAATTGAGGAGGATGGCACAATGATTAAATACAGAGAGACTGAATGTTTTTCCTGTCTTCACGCTCAGGCAACTATTTGTGAGCAAACCTGCCCTGCACTAGACTGTCTATTAGAGGGCATGTATAAACTTGTGAAAGCGATGGCAAGTAAAAAACAATTTCAAGCCTGTCCACATTAATGATGGCTACAGTAACATGGTTAAATATTTCTCTCACTTTCTCCAGCCACACACAGAGGGTGTATCAGCCACAGGGACAGGGGACACATCAATCAGAGGGACAGTGGGTTCATCGGTCACAGAATCAGACATCACACCAACCTCAATACAGATGGTAAATCAGCCAGAGGTTGCAGATTCTGGCACTTAAAAAAACCCCATCACTGTTGCAAATGAGATAGTGCATACCTCCTAGAGGCTGTGCCCTTATCAATGTCATTTCTCATTACATCTAACTACACAGCAGTATGGTAATATTATACAATTGGAAGGCAAAACTGATCAGCTCTTAAGTTCAAATTTCACTTCACTGATGCTGAGGGAACAATGTCCTATTGAGTAAGAGTCTGGAGTCTGAAAGGAGACGGAATAGTCTGTACCAGAGACAGGTGTACTTGCCTCTAGTACTGTAGTGTGAACAGAAAGGTTTTGCAGATATGGATGTTTGACACTTTTGTGTTGAGGAGAAAGTGGAACCAAATCATAAATCACTTCCCTCTATTCTGTACAGATATATTGCCACTAGAAATCCCTGCAGTCCTCTGGAAGACATCAGCAAGAAGACTAGTGACAGCATCCACTTCTGCAGCCAAAGAAATGAAACAGAACTCCAAGAAACAAAGTACCAAAGTCAATCTTTTGTACATTGGATCCAACTAAAGTTCAGCACTGGCATTCTGCAATAGAATTACTTCAGAAGGCAGTCTGATATAATATATTGATGGAAAAATAATGCCTTACTAAAATAGAATTCAATTATTTGCTTTTGATTGTGAACAAAATTATTGAGGACTTCACAAATTTTGCAAAGGAGAACCTTCAATTCTTGTGATTTTAACAGTGAACATGCCACAAGATTTTAAAACATTTAATATTTAGATTACTTACAGTGTGGAAACAGGCCCTTCAGCTCAACAAGTCCACACCGACCCGCCAAAGTGCAACCCACCCAGACCCATTCCCCTACATTACCCCCTTCAGCTAACACTACGGGCAATTTAGCATAGCCAATTCACCTAACCTGCATATTTTTGGACTGTGGGAGGAAACCGGAGCACCCGGAGGAAACCCAAGCAGACACGGGGAGAATGTGCAAACTCCACACAGTCAGTCGCCTGAGATGGGAATTGAACCCAGGTCTCTGGCACTGTGAGGCAGCTAACTACTGTGCCACTGTGCCGCCCACAATATTCTCTCTCTATTCTCTTTAACACGGACCACTAGGGCAATGTATAGTTTTAAATTAAAGCAGGTTGGAAGATGGAGAATAATTAGTGCAGGGTAGAAACAGCCAATCCGAAAGCACAGAAGCAAAGTTAGTTGGAATGTAAGAAGCTTTTCACAATACAGGTAAAGGAACTAAGTGCAAAATTGTAGTGTTTCAGCACCATCACTAGTGAAGACTATTCTGACAACATAAAAAGTTTACATTAATGGTTTTGCTTATAAATGTTGACATTGGAATATATAATTTAAATAATCTGTTTATTTTTATAGACACAACATCAGTGTGAATTTATTTTACATAAACTTTACTCATTTTCTTTTTCATTTCCATATTTATTTACTATGGAAATCCATCCCAACAGAAGTGTCATGATGTGTCCGTCACTTCTGCTTCTCTCTTAAACTACTCTGTTTTTATTCTTTCTGTCCTTCACCTTCTCACTCTACCTTGTCTTTTTTAAACTCAGGATGGAAATGGTAGATATTCCATAGAACTCAAAGGACAGAAAGAGGGCCTTCAATGTAACTATTGCTGCTGGTATTCATGCTTAACATACTTTCCATCACCTTAATTCATCTAACATCATGTGCATATCTTACTTTCTCACTCATGTATCTATGAACCTTCTCCTTAAATGCATTCATGCTATTTGTCTCAACTGCTTTATGTGATAGCAATGTCTACATTGTGGGTAAAGAGATTGTGCCTCAACCTTCTGCTGTTTTTAAGATGCTGGAGCAAAAAACACCCCAAGTGGAGCTACAAAAAAAAAGAACTGGCCTATGTCCTCAGACTCAGAGGGGAGGAATGTAGTGATTGTAATGAGGTCAGCCAGGTGGACCTAACAGAATATGAGCTCCCTGATTGGGGATGTTAACCTGATTCAGTCAGGGAGCCCTGATTGACAGATATAAACACGAGTGTCAGAGGTTCTGTTCACTTTGAGAGCTGGTTCTGTGAGAGCTGGATCAGTGTCAAGGACTCTCCATGTGTAAATAAAAGTTGACTTGATGATGGGCTACCGCCCTTTGTGGAGTTATTTCACAAATCTTCCCTGAAGGCTAAGTGCTGAGTGGCTGGGACCTCCTCTCCTTCAACCAGTTTCCATGAGAGGTCTTTCTATTTACTTCTCACAGAAAGACTTTAACTTCCTTCCCAAATGCAACTTTAACAGCACTCAAATTAAAAAGAGGAAACAAGTTACGCATTGAATCCAGTATAACAGTCAACTCTCTTGGTGTGTGTATCAGAGATGCTAAAAATTAGAATTAGTGTTATGTTTGAAAATAATTAGCATTGACCTTTTTTAATTTAGGTGATTATTAGTTTGCTTTATGTCTCAATTGGTCTATTATAAGAAATGAATTTATATGAAATGAAGACAAATTAGTGCCAACCTTTTGTTCACTGCTAATTTAACATGAGACAGGGGTTACAATTGATTGCAACAGCAAGGGGTCAGTTTGATAGTTAAGGCACATCAACGAGCAAGATATAGAGGTGGTTGCTATGAAGGAATTGAGAAAAACAAGAAACCTATGAGCTGCACCTAACTAGCTGAAAGTACAGAGAAGAAAGAGGGGCAAGTGATCTGCTGGTAGGGCTAAAGTTGTGCAAGATTTTGTGTATACCATAATAAAGAAAGCAGATTAAAAAGTTGTAAAAACAACTTCAGATCTCTTAGCCATCCCACGTCGCATAATGGAAATGATTGTAAAGTGTAGATGTAAGAATCAACTGAACAACAACATAGTCAAGTTAAAAATGGGTTTAAGAAAACGTTGCTTGGCCAATCTTCTCATCTTTGGTTAATTAGTTAGCCAAATGGGCTGTCATAAATTGTATGATGTGGTGTATCTGTTTATAAGACACCAGGTATATCTCACCTGGAATGTTTATGTTCAGTTTTAGGGAGGTGCTACACTTTAGGAAGGACGTGAAGGCACTGGAGACAGTGCAGAAGAGGTTTTGGGTTGAGGAATTCATGAAGATAGATTAAAAAGTTGGGACAGCTTTCCTTGCTGAAGTGAAAGCTGAGATGAGGTCTGGTTGAAACATTGAATTGAGAGTTCTGGAAAGAGCAACGGGGATGAATGAGAATGAGAGGTTATGGATTTAAAGTAATTAGTAAAAGTAGTAAAAGAGATTTGAGCAAGAACAAAATCATGCAACAAGTGATTAGGACCTGGATTGCACTATCTTTGAGTGTGGAGGATTCAAATAAGGTTCAGATAATAGATTCAAGTAAAGCATTCAGGGGAATTTGCTATTATTTGACTTTGGAGTCGCAAGATGTTGGGGTTGGTTGTAGCATGAGGAATAGGAGTTTGGGGAGAGACAAAGTTTTTGGAGATTTGGAAGGTAGATGAGGGGACAGGGATTGAGGAGAAATCAATATTAGGAAATGGGGAAAAGGTAGAGACTAGGTGTTTGGGGAAATGTGAGGAAGAATGCAACAATGGAAAATGAGTAGGACGTGAACTTGTGTTTTATCATGCTATATGATTAATCAAACTAGGAAAATCTCCAGAGTATGTAACACGTACAGTTTGAATGATAATGTGTAAAGTGAATATTCACTGGAATAATTGAGTTTAAAGTAAGAAAATCTGAGGAGATGGTGCACAATTTTGTCTGCAACCTTTTTGAGAATGTTAAGGTGTTATTTAAATAGGGTTATTAAATGATAAAGGGCTTTGATAGTATGGTTATAAAGAAACAGTTTCCTCTGCAAAAATAAGGAGCACAATCTCAATATCTTTTTACACTCTGATCATAGTGGAAATCCTGAACTCTCACCCTAAAATATGATGACAGCTGAATCAATTAAATGTTTAAGGCAGAGGTTGAAAGAGTCCTATCGTATGAAGCTATGAAAAAAAAAATCATGGAACAAAGGCAAGTAAAAAGGTGCAAATCAACCACCATCTGATTGAATGATGGAACAAGACTTGAGTGACTAGATGACTGACTTTAGTTCCTGTAACGATTGGATCAATCTCGGTATTTCACCTTAGAATGTATTTGAGCGGTTATACGGGGGAGGTGACTACTAATTCAGAACCCAGGCTAATCCTCCAGGACCTAACCTTGAATCTGACCATGGCAGACTACGAAATTTGAATTCTATAAAAATCTTGAGAGGTTATACAGAACCAGGAGAACCAGGTTAAAGTCTTACCTGCTCCACAGGGATGTAATAACATCTCTGAACAGGTTGGTTAGAAAATATATTGAGGGCTCATGTAATGGGAATGACCCTATATCTGAACTAGGAGTGTTCAAGTCCCTCCTGCTCCAGCAGTGTTTGTAATGGTTCTAAACAGGTTGATTAGAACATATCTTGGGAGGTTATATCACAGTAGATTGCTAAGGAGATTGCAAAATTAATCTGCATTATTACTTTAAATTAAAATCCAAACAGCTGCATTATGATGTCTCCCTGGGCTGTCTAATTTATAAACTGGGCTGTTGGATCAGGAATAAATCAAGGCTTAATGAAGACTGGAATCAATGTTATTGCACCACCTTCCATGTATTTTGCACTACAGGTCAACTGTGCTGTAATATATGTTTAGTTATAATTAATTGCTGTAAAACTCTTCTTGAGGGAAATGGGTGCTTAAATAATCTTAAATAATCCTGCAATAGTTACATGCATTGAATGAGGAAAGCTATTCTTGGATCTTGCTAATGTGCCTTCTCAGTTCCTTCATTTTTACGCCGATCATCAGTTTTGATGAAACTGCTTAAGTACTGTGATGCACAAGGCTGTTATGATACACTTCCAACTGGAAATGTGTGAAAAATGAACAATATTTAACAGATCAACATTAACCTAGCTCATATATCAAATCTTAAATTTTTAAAAAGCTTTAATGTTAAATCACCAATTTTGGCAACTTTTTTTCAAATTTGAATGCTACAATATATCCTAGAGCAAGGAAGATTTTTGTTTCAATCAGATACTAAATCACCTACATCAGATGGAAAGAGCTAATCTTGTCCATTTGTTAAAATGCTTGAGTAACGGGAAGTACAACACAGGACGACAGGAGATGTTTTTGTCCTTTGAACTTACCTGCTCACAGAGCAGCTGGACTGTGGGCAGATCTCCACTAAGGACAGCTAAATGCAGCGGAGTCTGGAAAACAAAGATCCGTACAACAGTTTTATTCAGGAGAAAGTGAGGACTGCAGATGCTGGAGATCAGAGTCAAAGAGTGTGGTGCTGGAAAAGCACAGCTGATCAGGCAGCATCTGAGGAGCAGGAGAATCAATGTTTTGAGCTTAAGCCCTTCATCAGGAATGAGGCTTGTGGCCCAAGGGGGCTGAGAGATAAATGGGGTGGGAGGGAGCTGTTGGGAAGGTAGCCAGGAATATGATAGGCAGATGAAGTTGGGGTGAAGATGATAGTTCAGACAGGAAGGTGGAGTGATAGGTGGGAAGGAACATGGACAGGCAGGACAGTTCAAGAGAACGGTGCCAAGTTGGAAAGTTGGATCTGGGATAAGGTGCAGGGAAGGGAGTTAAGGAAACTGGTGAAATCCACATTGATCCCGTGTGGTTGGAGGATCCCAAGATGGAAGATGAGGTGTTCTTCCTCCAGGTATTGGGTGGTTAGGGTTTGATGGTGGAGAAGGCCCAGGACTTGCATATCCTTTGTGGAATGGGAGGGGAAGTTAAAGTGTTCAGTCACAGGGTGGTGTGGTTTGTTAATGCATCTATCCCAGAGATAGTTCCGCATGTTGGTGTCCTGTCTCTCCAATGTAGAGGAGACCACATCAGGGGCAACGGGCACAGTAGATGACATGTGTGGAAGCACAGGTAAATCTCTGTTTGATGTGGAAGGATCCTTTGGGGCCTTGGACGGAGGTGAGGGGGCAGGTGTGGATGCAGGTTTTGCATTTCTTGCAGTAGCAGGGGAAGGTGCCGGGAGTGGAGGGTGGGTTGGGGGTGGCATGGACCTAACAAGGAAGTCGCAGAGGGAATGGGCTCTTCGGAATGCAGAAATATCCCTGGTGGGAAGGTCTGTTTGTAGGTAATGGAAAATGATGCGATGTACCCAGAGGTTGGTGGGATGTAAGTTGAGGACCAGGACTGTTCGGTCTTTATTGCGATTGGAGGGGTGGGGTTCAAGGGTGGAAGTGAGGGAAGTGGAGGAGATGTGGTGGAGGGCATTGCTAACCACGTGGGCAGGAAATTGTGGTCTTTGAAGAAGGAGGCCATTAGGGATGTTCTATAGATGAATTGGTCCTCCTGGGAGCAGATGCGGTGGAGGAATTGGGAATGAGGGATAGTGTTTTTACAGAAGGCAAGGTGGTAGGAGGTGTAGTCCATGTAGCTGTGGGAGTTAGTGTGTTTGTAGTAGGTGTCTGTGTTGAGTCAATCACTGGAAATGGAGATGGAGAGGTCCAGGAAGTGGAGGGAGGTGTCTGAGATGGTCCAGGTAAACTTGAGGTCAGTGTGGAAGGTGTTAGTGAAGTTGATAAACTGTTCAACCTCCTCATGGGAGCACAAGGTCGTGCCAATACACTGTCACTTCTGTCCTGTAATTGCTCCTGCCGCAGCCACTTCTGCCCTCACCTCCATCACTCACCTGAACACTGCTGATAACATTGCTTACATCATATGTTAGGCCACCACCGCCTCTGCAGATGCCACCAAAGTCACCACTTCTGCCTCCCTGACTCCCAGGGTGAGCGTCACTTCCATTGGTGATGTTATCCACGACCCCATAATCACACCCACTCCAGTAACAGTCTCCACCTCCACTCCCAGCTCCAGTCCCACACCAGGTCCTAGCTCCCAGCCCTGTCATGTTTTTACCATCCCCCCAGACCTCCCCGTCACTGTGGTTGAACAATGAGTCTTGAGTATGCTCCCGGATCAATGAATTGAACATGTGTTGTGACATCCAACACTTGTTGCACTGCCTCCACCCTCTGCTTACTTTTTCCATCAGGATTCCTGCCAACCCCCATTCCCTCTTCCCCCCAAGAACCTCTTCACCCACCTCCAACACACCCCATCCATCTGGACACCTCATGCTGTCTGTTGCCCGCCCTTGATTTCTTCATTTCCAGCTACCGCTGTGACGTTGACTGCCTCAACCTGTCCACCGCCCTCACCCACTCCAACCTCTCACTCTCGCAACGCAAAGCCCTCCACTCCCTCTTCTCCAACTCCAACATCACTATCAAACCAGCAAAAAAGTGGTGGGGGGGCCACGGTGGTACTTTGGCACACTGATACCTACACTGCTGAAGCCAAGCGCCAACTCGCAGACATCTCCTCCTACTGCCCCCTTGAGCATGATCTCACCTCCCATCACCAAACCATCATCTCCCAGACCATACACAACCTCATCACCTCAGGGGACCTTTCACCCACAGCCTCCAACCTTATAGTCTGGGAACCCCGCACCACCTGGTTCTACCTTATACCCAAAATTCACAAATCTGACTGCCCCGGTCAACCCATCGCCTTGGCCTGCTCCTGCTCCACTGACCTTACCTCTGTATACCTTGACACTGTCCCGTTCCCCTTGGTCCAGGAACTCCCCACATACATTTGGGACACCACCCACGCCCTCCACCTCCTCCATGACTTTCAATTCTCTGGCCCCCAATGCCTCCATGGACCAATTCCACCATGAACATCCAGTCCCTATATACATCCATCTGCCATGACAAAGGCCTCCAAGCCCTCTGTTTCTTCCTTTCATGCCGACCCAACCAGTATTCTTCCACTGACACTCTCATTTGATTGGCTGATCTTGTCCCCACCCTCAACAATTTCTCCTTCCAATCCTCCCAAAGGTCACCTACATGTGCCCCAGCTATGCCTGCCTCTTCGTTGGATGCGTGGAACAGTCCATCTTCCATAGCTACACCGGCACCATTCTCCATCATTTCCTCCGATACATCGATGACTGCTTGGCACCACCTTGTGCTCCCATGAGGAGGTTGAACAGTTCATCAACTTCACGAACACCTTCCACCCCAACGTCAAGTTCACCTGGACCATCTCAGACACCTTCCTCCACTTCTTAAACTTCTCCATGTCCATTTCCGGCGACTGACTCAGCACAGACATCTACTACAAACCCACCAACTCCCAAAGCTATCTGGACTACACCTCCTCCCACTCTACCTCCTGTGAAAACACTATCTCTTATTTCCAAATACTCTGCCTCCGTCGCATTTGCTCCCAGGAGGACCAAGTCCACCGTAGAACAAAGACCGCAATTTCCCCTCACACATGGTCATTGATGCCCTCCAGCACATCTCCTCCACTTCTTGCACTTCTGTCCTTGAACCTCACCCCTCCAATTGTAACAAGGACAGAATCTTCCTGGTCCTCACCTTCCACCCCACCAACCTCCGGATACATTGTATCATCCACATTGTATCATCTATTTCTGCCACCGACAAACAGAACCCACCACCAGGGATATATTTTCTTCCCCACCCCTAACTGGTTCTGGAGAGACCATTCACTCCGCGACTCCCTTGTTAGGTCCAGTTCACCCATGAACCCACCCTGTACTCCCGGAACCTTCCCCTGCCACCGTAAGAAGTGCAAAACCTGTGCCCACACCTCCCCCCTCATCTCTGTCCGAGGCCCCAAAGGATCCTTACACATCTGATAGAGATTTATCTGTACTTCCATACACGCCATCTACTGGTCTGTTGTTCCTGTTGTGGTCTCCTGTATGTTGGGAAGACAGGACGCCAACTTGCGGAACTTTTCAGGGAACATCTCTGAGACACACGCATAAACAACGTTTTAACTCCACCCATTACGCAAAGGACATGCAATTCTTGGGCTTCCTCCATCACCAAACCCACCACCAATGCCTGGAGGAAGAACACCTCATCTTCCGCCTTGGGACCCTCCAACCAGGCAGCATTGTGGCTCAGTGGTTAGCATTGCAGTCTCACAGCACCATGGACCTGGGTTTGATTCCAGCCTCAGGCGACTGTCTGTGTGGAGTTTGCACATTCTCCCCATGTCTGTGTGGGTTTTCTCCGGGTGGTCCGGTTTCCTCCCAGTCCAAAGATGTGCAGACCAGGTTAATTGGCCATGCTAAATTGCCCATCGTGATAGACTCATTAGTCAAAGGGAAATGGTTCTGGGTGGGTTACTCTTTGGAGGGTTGGTGTGGACTTGTTTGGCCAAAAGGCCTGTTTCCACACTGTGTAGGGAATCTGATCTAACCACACGGTATCAATGTGGATTTCACCAATTTCCTCATTTCCCCTCCTCCCATCTTATCCTCGATCCAACTTTCCAACTTGGCACTGTCCAATCTGTCCATCTTCCTTCCCACCTATCCGCTCCACCCTCCTCTCCAACCTATCACTTTCACTCTTCATCTTCACCTACCTATCACATTCCCAGTTACCTTCCCCCCCCCAGCCCCACCCCCCTCCCATTTATCTCTCAGCCCGCTTGGGCCACAAGCCTCATTCCTGATGAAGGGCTTATAATCGAAATGAAGATTCTCCTGCTCCTCGGATGTTGCCTGACTGGCTGTGCTTCTCCAACAGTTTTATTTCGCTGATGATTTGCTGCTTTTGATTTTTCAAATTGTTTTCGACTGTTTTTGGCCAAATTCCAGGGAATTGCCCAACCCCAAGCTTGTTTTGAATACTAAACATTGCAGCGTGAATCTCTCTTTTAAATAGCCTAGCATTAAATTTTACAGGAATCTAAATTTCACTATCTTGACATATTCATATTTTGGGATACCACTAATGCTATCCTGACTCCTTATTATATCAGAATACATTTCATTGTATCAAGGCCAATTTTCTTATTGCATTTCATGTTCTAGATCATAATTTTGCCACTTACTGTTTGGATGTTTATAGTAAGTTTCTAATGAATGATTGTGATGGCCCTTTGGTGCTTTATAATTGGATGTTTTAAAATGACATTCATTCCATTCAGGATGTGACTTCCCATCTCCATTTTATGTATTATTGGATGAGCTTGTGAGAAAAGAAATCATTGTATCAATTATATTGGCTTATCAGGTGACAAGGGGAAATAACAAATAATAGTGAGTACTTTCCAAATTCTATTTGTTTGTGTTTGAATAAGTGCAACACAGACTTTTATACTAATAATTTATAGCATAATCTAATAATCTTACAGACGATGTAAACTGAAGGGATAAGTTTAATCCAACACATCTGGTGGTAAATTGATACAAATTGATTTATCTGTCTAGTTCACATCTATGTGATTTTACTTTACATCTGGTAGGATGTAAAATCATCCAGGGAAGATGCAATTCCTACTGATATACCACACCCCCCCTCACCTCCATCCAGGGTCCCAAACAGTCCTTCCAGATGAGGTAGAGGTTCACCTGCCACTCTTCCAACCTAGTTTACTGCATCAAGTGCTCCTGATGTGTTCTTCTCTACATCAGGAAGACCAAACATAAACTTAGGGAACGGCTCACCGAGCATCGCAGCCTGATCCACAGGGGCCGACCAGATCCCCCAGTCACCACACATTTCAATTTCCCCAACCACTATCTCTCCAACATGAACATCCTTGGCCTCCTCCACTGCCAAAACAAAGCACAGCACCTATTGGAGGAACAACACTTTAACTTCTGCCTGGGCAACCCACAGCCTGGCGGACTCAATGTTCTCCAAATCCAAATAACCTCCCTCCCCATTCCCTGACTCCCTTCCCAGTCCCTCACCCTCCCTGCCACCAAATGGATTCATTCCTCCCATTGACTGATCAGGTAATACCCTCTATCTTCACCTATTCCCACTTCATCACCCTGTCCCCGCCTCCCCCCCTTTACCTGCAGCTCCCCCCGCACCCACCCCCAGTCCTGAAGAAGGGTGACACCTGAAGCATCGACTTCTACACCTTTTGCTGCCTGACCTGCTGTGTTCTTCCAGCCTGTCCACTTTGGATGCCAGCATCTGCGTTTTTTTTTTGTCTTTAGCCAAGGATGTAAAATCAGCCAGGCTGCCAACTGTGCTCTTCTGCTATGTCATGTTAGATAGTGAACACTCAATGCAGTTATGTGGAATTCCTTTGTTTTAACAGAGTTGGTTAAAATAAATGTCTTAATTTCTTCACTGAAAGAAATAAGTAGAGTAATTTTATGCCAGCATATTAAACAATGTGTGGCAAACAGAAATTTCAAGGTTTATATTAATTAGCTCTGATTTATTTTTTGGCATTTGAGACCTTAAACTAGCTCTATAAACTTTCACAATTATTTCAGATAACTTGCTGACCAGAAAAATTACAAGACAATGAATGGTTGGGCGAATGTGGTTTGAACAAATGTACCGATGAACAAAACTTGATATTCTCAATTAAAGTTACATGTTATGATCAACACTACAGTTATAAATCATTTTTAAAAACATTCAAAGAATGTTATTAATGCTTCATTTTGTTTTGCAGTACCTGTGCTGAAACTTACAAAATTTACTGATGGAGAAAGGATTATCACCCCAACACAATTTCTGCTTGGCCCAGCAACTAATTATCCAACTGTTCTGATATACAAGTCACTCATCTTCAAAGGCAGGAGAATGAAAGGGATACATGATGACTGAGCAGGTACAGAACTACTGAACTGCTCACTGAGCAGATAGTATCAGATATAAATACAAATAGAAGTAGTTGGATACCACCAAAGGTGTCCACAATATGCAGCCTGACTAGGTCATATGAAGTCATTGTCAAAACGTGTGGCACTGGAAAAGCACAGCAGGTCAGGTAGCAGGAAAGTTGATGTTTTGGGCAGAAGCCCTTCATCAGGAATGTGGGGGGAGGGTCCCAAGGGGGCTGAGAGATAAATAGAAGGGTGTGCAGGAGTCAAAAACTAGAAGGCAAAGGTTTAAGGTGAGAGGAGAAAGACTTAAAGGGACCTGAGGGATAACTTTTTCACGCAGATTGTGGTGCGTGAATGGAACAAGCTGCCAAAGGAAGACATCTGGATTGGGATATGAACAGCAAGGATTTAGAGGGACATTGGCCAAATTCTGGCAAATGGGACTAGGTCAGTTTGAAATGTCTGGTTAGCTTGGATGAATTGGACCAAAGGGTCTGTTTCCATGCTTAATGACTCAATGACTCTAAGTGAAGAAGCATCATTTTCTCTTGTACTTGTTTGACAATTTAGTTGTATTGTTACTTGTTACTGTCAATGGACTTCACTACACAATCATTGTGGAAACTTTATTCCTCACTCTTTTGGTGCATGTTTGGTGTGTCTTACCTTGCACTGAGCTGATTGCTATCCCTTCACAATTCTGTATCAAAATCAGTAATTACTTCATATGGAGGAAGTGAGGACTGCAGATGCTGAAGATCAGAGGCATAAGTGTGGCACTGGAAAAGCACAGCAGGTCAGGCAGCATCAAGGAGCTCCTGCTTCTTTACTGTCCACTATTCCTCCTATTTTGGTGTCATCTGTAAACCTACTAACCACGCCTTGTATATTCACATCCAAATCATTTATATAAATGATGAAAAGCAGTGGATCCAACACTGATCTTTATGGTCCACAACTGGTTTCAGGCCTCCAATCTGAAAAGCAATCCTTCATCACCACCCTCTGTCTCCTACCTTCAGGCCAATTTTTTTATCCAGTTGGCTATTCCCTTTGGATTCCATGTGATCTAACCTTACTAACCTGTTGACCATGCGGAACCTTGTTGAACGCTTTACTGAAGTCCATATTGACAATTCTACTACCTTGCATTCATCAATCTTCTTTGTCACCTCCTCAAAAATTGTACATTGCAAACATGCACCTCCTAATCCAACAGTCTTCTGGTTTCACTCTGCTCCTAAGCTATAAAGAAAGGCTGGGTAGGCTGGGACATTTCACAATGGAGCATAGAAAGTCGAGAGGTGACCTTGTAGAAGTTTATAATATAATGAATGTTATAAATAGAGTAAATGGTAGTTGTCTTTTCCCCAGGATGGGGGATTTCAAGACATTTTTTAAAGTGACAGATTTAAAAAAGAAAAGAATTGAGGGGCAAAGTTTTTAGAGGGTGGTTCACTGTGGAATGAACTTCCTGTGGAAAAGGTGGATGTGGGTACAATTACAAAGTTTAAAAGACATTTGGATATGTACATGAATATAAAAGGCTTGGAGAGATATGGGCCAGGTGGGACTAGGTTAGTTTGGGAGAGACTAGTTGGACTGAAGGGTCTGTTTCTGTGCTGTATGACTCTATATAATCTGTCATATATTTTTGTAACCTACCTGTTCAAACTTGTCATGACACACCTCTGGAGCAGGAGGGACTTGAACCCAGACCTCCCAGTTCAGAGGTAAGCATAGTGCCAGTATACCACAAGATCCCTTGTGATATATTCTTTCAAAGCAAATTCAACCAAATTAACATAAATTAACAAGTGCCAGCCCCTTAAAAGGGCACTGTAACAAATATCAATTTCTCAAATTAAACTTGCCAATTGAATTAAAATTTAGTGCAGTGTGTGAGGGTGCACTTTAGTCCCTGTTATGCCCAATGGTCCTGGAAATCTGTTCTGATATATAGGTGCAAAAGTTATACCCCTGTTAAAGCCCAACACTTGAATACAGTTAAATAATCAAATATTTATACAGTCAACTTTTGGTCAGTTTGAAACACCCTGTGCATAATATAGTATGGGTTGATGTAAAATAAAGTTCTATCCATACTGCAATGATAATACACCACATGTGTAGTACATCTGATCAGGATGAGTTTCAAACATCCAAAGTACTATATTGAAGTTTGAAACTTTATTTTACCTATTTGTACAATTATCAAATTCACAACATGTGCTAAATATATTTATATCTTTTGGGATTAATGTTTTATCTTTGGAAAAAGGAAGTGGTTATGTCTCACACAACTCAAATAACCCACGTCACTCCAGGCATGCAATTCAATTCTATTTTTAATAAACTTTGGGCTCGTATTTCAAGGGAAAATAGTTGTGTGTGAAATTGACTGTTGAACTGACTGCTCAGAATCTTTTTCTAAACTAAAATATCAGTAAGCTAATGGCATAATTCTTCACATTTAGCATTTGCCTTTAAAATCAACTCTTTACCAATGCCTATAGAAAGTTGAAACTAAAACATTTACGTTAAATACAGTACCTGTATCTCTTGAAATCATATTTTACATACAATCCATTCGATGTTGTTTGAAACAGAGTAATCCAAATTTGCACCACAATGAGGATCCTTTTTGTCATGGTGAAAATATTGGAACTACCCAAAAGTGAATATGCCATACTATCACTTCCCATTTTCACAGCAGTGGGAATAGGGTAGGGCATCTATCATGGATGTGAGTTTTATTGAATTGGCTGCCCATTTAAATCATCAGCTGCCTCCACTCAGGTTGGACTTTTGTAGCCTTGGACCCTGAAACTCAAAGGATGCAAATTAGACTTGGTAGGACCAGATCTGAACTTTGTAGATTTATTTGGATAGTGAGTGTATCCCTTTCATGGAGTAAGGCACAGTTTTGGATCAGGTTCGGGGCCATATTTGGGGGATATTAGATGCCCTTCGCTGGAGATAGTGTACCCTTTGGAAAAGGTCAGATACCTTTTGGAAAAAGCAAAATGTCATTAGAGTTTTTCAAATAGACATAAATGTGTCTAATAAGTGACTAAAATCTATACTATTAAGTTTATTGAACTGAAAACACACTTGTCAAAATCACCTGTCAAACCTGTCAAGAAGAGCCATCAAAGGGAGCTATCAAATTCTCAAGAGAACCAATAATGGGAGGAGTCAATGGGAGAAGTGACACAAGAACCTGTCAAAGGAAACTGTCAAGCCGACCTGTCAGAACTGTGAGAAGAACCTGCCAAAAACACTTGTCAAAGGGAGTTGTTAAGCTGACAAGACATTTATAAGCCCTGCACTTGCGCTCCTTAAGAAAAAATCTGAGGTTGAAAAACAGAAGCTTGCTTGCTTTTTCACTTTCTATTGATGTCAATAAAAAGGCTTCCATTACTGGATAACTGCTGTATGCTTTCACAATCAGACATTATTACAGTGGGTTACCTTCATCTTTACAGTTTGATTGATAGCTACAAGTAATTATAGGAATTAATTTGAATTTGAACTGTGATTGAATTCCATTACTTGTGGTGAGGAGGAATTATGTACTTTTACATACTTGTTGATTTAAGACTTTATTTAGTTAAAGGAATATAAATGTACTAAATGTGTTTTTATGAATGTGAGCTTTTTTCGCGACAGTGAGGTCTGAAACAGAGTTGTAGGACTTTATTTTATATAATTTTCTTTTCATCTAATCTCTGCACACGCCTTGATCCTTCCTCAGGGTAGGTAGGTGAGTTGGCATGGTTAGGAAAAGTGTAGGGGGTGATGATGGACCCAGTGAAATGACTTAGGGACTATAAAGGGCCAGGGAGTTGGGTAGTGTGGATTGATCTGGAAGGTAAGGTGTAGGTGGAGGAGCATGGGTTGGCGTGGAGGGTATGAATGCCATACTGGGGTGACTGGAAGGTATGAGATAGCATGAGTTGCCATAGATGGAGCATGGACGATAAGCTGCGAGAGTTAAAGGGATGCTTCACATTTTATTCTTTTGTCTTATGAAACATAAATACAGAGACAGTGCATCAAGGCACACCTTCTGCACACCTGCCTCTACACTTGGCAGTCTTCACTTGCGTTTTGGCCTCACTCAGATCATCTCACCAGTCCAGAACGCTGACCTTCCAGGTTACTTTTTCCCAGATCACATTTGGGGAGCTAGAAAATGTTCTGACCACTTCACTCATGATCTGGGAGTAAATGTACAGGTGAATGTTTCTTGTATGTAATGTGCGGATAAGGATCTTTATTAAGGACATTGTCAATAAACTCATTAATAATTGGTAATGTTATTTCAAGGAATCTAAATCTACAGTACCTCTGATATTCAAGCATTCTCATAATTTTTGATTGTATCAGATCAGATGAAGGTCACTGACTATATTTTGCAATTCATACATAAGCCACATGCCAGTTAGATTTCTGTTTATGTAGTGTCATATGGGCATGTTTGACACATTGTACATCAAAGCCAATAAATCTGTCCCTTCAGTATCCGGTGGGAATGGAAGTGGAACTGAAAAGGAATCCTGGGTCTGACCAATCCCAGGACTGGAAGCTGAAACAGAGTATGCTAAATTAATCATTGCAGTAAGGTGAGATGAAGGGGACTAATGCCTCCCATTCTTAAATTAGCAGAGCAGATACACAGACACTGTCATGCTGCAGTCTTCTAGGTTTTCATTTGGCCAGGAGAAGTTTAACCACCAGGAAGTTTAAGCTTATCAGCTTCAGTAGATAACTTCCTGGCACTCATACTCAACAGGAATCACATCACTGTGGTAATCAAATTGTTACATTAGAAACTGCTTATGAGCAATATAGATGCTTAGCTCAATACATTTAGCACATTTCAGCAAAGGAGTGAATGTAAAATACTAGCTTTGTGACCTGAACAATGTTGTTGGAAAGTTATTTTCAGAACTTTGAAAACATGACCAAGTATTCATTTCAATTGACATTGTCAAGTTCCTTCAAAACATCAGATTACAAATATTCTCTGTAGGATGTTTAGGAGGACAATAAAGATTGTTTTCTGAACAAAGTGCATACAGATTTTAGTTTGAAATCTAAATTAGACTGTGCTAACCATCAAGCTACACTGTTGATGATATACGAGATTTGATTTGGAAACATCTAGTATAGGTTTTGGTCCAATGTATGTCGAATATTTTATTTTGATCACAAATTCTTCCATTTCTGTTGTAAAATGTTTGCCTCAGAACTTGAACCTTAAAAATAAGCCTTAAATTAGGTTTCAAAGTTACACAACCTATTAGCAGTCATGAAATAGATCATCTTAGTTACATTGGTCACCGAAGGAAGTATTTCTATCTAGGTATATTGTGCAAGCAGATTGTAGCTTTTCTTACTTGCTGTCCTAATGGACCGAATTATATATTCTCACACTGGCAGTTTTACAAATTGAATGGATGGGTGTTGGTAGGTGGTGGATGTGGAGGGGGTGGGGGGTGGTGGGGGGAATGCTCTGTAACATTCCATAAATGGTTTCCCTACCATCCTCATGCCCACCCTGCCCTCTCTGCAATTTTGCATTGGGATCAGTGATGTTTGGAGTAGCCCACTTGCCCTAGCCCCATTTGAGGACCTTAGGTGGGAAATTAACCACTTGTCCTCAATTTTGAGGCTGGTGGAGGGTGTTAGATGCAGAGAAGTAGCTTGTATTTCCCCCTGCTCAGGCTGTGGGTGAGGAAGGGCCAGGGGCTTCCTTCTACATTGGGTACACCCCTTGTGAGTTCTCCCTCTTCCCCTGGCCTCTCCATCAAGACACCCGGCATCCCTCTCCTCCCCCCAAACCAAAGACCTCTCTAATCTTCCCCATGATGAGACCACCACATTCATTTTATGCTGATTCTGTACTTAGAATTTTGGGATATCTTTCATTCCCAAGATTGGTCACTATGCTACTGGGACTATTGAGCTGGCAGCCAATCAGATCTGAGGTAGACATTCCCCATGATAGTGGTTGTACATTCTGTCTCTGACCAACCAACAGAGATGCATTTCCAGCTGACTCTTTGAGTGGCAGAGTAGGAAACCTCAACATCCAAAACAATCCTGCCCACTGAGGTTTTCCACAGTCACCCTTGGTATCTGGCGTCACACCCGAATCATCTTTATACAGATATGACCCTTGATTAATTTGGTCATGAACACTAATTCTTTCAGCAAATTTTAAAGTACAAATAAACTAAAGCATGTGGCCACTGATTAAACAGGAACTGGAGGCAAAGCTTTGAGTTTGGTCTCACTTTGCAGTCTGTTATGGGAGCAACATCCTTTCTAAACTGCCCCTTCAAAATCGTATTATTTAATATACTAAAAAATGACACGTCAAACACAATGTATAGGAACATGCCCTTGGTGGTGCCCAATCTTTAGTGCCATGGGTGCCCTTTGAGTTCCAAAGGGTTTCTGTGACAGGCATACACATTTAGGACAAAGTTGCCCAAAAGCTGCTTTGATTTCAAGGATAGTGCCAGCCTCACCCTTTGAATTCAGCTCCTCTGTCTGTGTTTGGACTGAGGTTATAATAAGATGTGGAGCTAAGTTACCCTGTCAGAACCCAAACTGCACAGTGATGAATAGTCTACTGCTGAGTAAGTGTTGCTTCATAGCACTGCCAATGGGACCTTCTATCACGTTTTTTGATATTAAGAGTATATTGATGGGGTGGTAATTTACAATGCTTTTTGTGGATGGAATATATCTGGGCGATTTTCCAACTTGTGTCAATGTCACTGTTGCAGTTGCACTGAAAGATCCCATTTTTATTTCATTCCACCTTTAAGAAATTTGTGTTTTTTTTCTGTAGGCCAGCAAAACAGATTGCTTATACCGACCTTTGCGGAGTTACAAAAGTGAGTTTATACCCTTATGAATCTTAACACTTATTTATACAGCTCTTTGTGTCAAACTTATGAGGCTCAGCTGTAAACATTTGCAATTTGTCCAGGTGATTGGCTGTCTGAAAACACCATGTTCTCAGGGGACTTTTGTACATCCTACCCTTCTTGCCTATCAATAGTCACCCATTCACTTTCTATGGTACATGCTTAAATTGTCGATGACAACCTTTAAAAATGGGCAACTGATGTTCTCCTAGACTAGTGGATTCATGGTAGTGACATCAGCAGCTATCCATGATCTAAAACCTAGAGCTTGAGCTCCTCCAGCTGAGGACACTTTCTGAATCTATTCCTCCCAGATGTGAGGCATGTCCTGAAATCATCACATAGTCCCCAAAGCATGTCTGACTGGAATTACCTGTCCAGTCAGGCCTTTATTTATTAGACTACTCTCTAAATCTTGACCGCAATAAAACTATAATTTGTCTCTGATCTACACAAGAAAACCTCTCATTAGTTACCCACCAACTAATTACTCACCTTCGGCTGACATTGTATTGAGTTTTGATTTCTCTCTCTGGTATTTGTGCTCCTTTACCTCGGAGTTCTTGATTTTTGAACTATTCAATCAGTGACTAAAAATACTAAACACATAATAAATGGTACATCGATTCTTAACCTATATACCTACTTTAAAAGCCTTGAGTTCCATTGCCCATCCCACATCAAATGAGCCAATGGACTGAGGAGTAGCAGATGAAGTTTAATTTAGATTAGTGCAATTTACTGCATTTTGGGAAAGCAAATCTTAGCAGGACTTATACACTTAATGGTAAGGTCCTAGGGAGTGTTGCTGAACAAAGAGATCTTGGAGTGCAGGTTCATAGCTCCTTGAAAGTAGAGTCGCAGGTAGATAGGATAGTGAAGAAGGCGTTTGGTATGCTTTCCTTTATTGGTCAGAATATTGAGTACAGGAGCTGGAAGGTCATATTGCAGCTGTACAGGACATTGGTTAGGCCACTTTTGGAATATTACGTATAATTCTGGTCTCCTTCCTATCGGAAAGATGTTGTGAAACTTGAAAGGGTTTAGAAAAGATTTACAAGGATGTTGCCAGGATTGGAGGATTTGAGCTATCAGGAGAGGTTGAATAGGCTGGGGCTGTTTTCCCTGGAACATCTGAGGCTGAGAGGTGACCTTATAGAGACTTATAAAATCATGAGGGGCATGGATAACGTAAATAGACAAGGTCTTTTCCCTGAGGTGGGAGTCCAGAACTAGAGGGCATAGGCTTAGGGGGAGAGGGGAAGGATATAAAAGAGACCTAAGGGGCAACTTTTTCATGCAGAGGTGCGGAATGGGCTGCCAGAGGACGTGGTGGAGGCTAGGACAATTGCAACATTTAAGAGGCATCTGGAATGGTATATGATTAGGAAGGGTTTGGAGGGATATGAGCTGGGCGCTGGCAGGTGGGACTAGATTGGGTTGGGATATCTGGTCCGCATGGACGAGTTGGACATCTCTCTGATTCTATGACTATGAGTCTACGCTGGTGAGATCAGTTGCAATGGTATTTTATGCAGTCCTACATAAAGAGCACCCGTTAGTTCCGATATTGGAAGGCAATCAACAATCATGGGATGTACCTTGTAAATTTTGGCAGAGGAAAGGAATGAACTTGGTTGGGGGAGGGGGATAGAAGGCTGTGGATAAAAGTAAAGTAAGGTATCTTACCTGACCAAAGCCATCCAGTTGTCTGGGGTTGAAGCCAGTATAGATCAGCAAGCGAGTTAACTCACAATGTCCTATCAAAAAAATGTGGGGGATAAAGGGACACAATTAAGAATGACTTATTATCACATTCAGCCAAATAATTCTGAATGTTGCCAGAACCACGTCTGAAACATTTGGCCAGGCACACTGGTTATGCCATGTCTCTGATTTAAGCATGCCTTATGGTCTTAATAACAATGCCTGGATGGTGAACATAGTGGAAAAGCACTTATACATTATTGACCACAGTAGTGAATGGAGTGAAAATTCAAAACCCATCTTCTGTGATTAATGTATAGAAGCGGAGCAAGTCTGCTTGGAGGTCAACTTTAAATCATGAATATAAAACCTCCTAAAGCAGGTGGGATACTTTGACCACAGAAACACAAATAATGAGTTCATTCTGCATCTGACCACCTGTAAAACCTGAGGATGTGTATCACTGTGTGTTTACTATCATTGATGTATCAATATAACATAAAGAGCAGAACATCTGCTCATCTATAGTAAAACTGCTTACACTGGAGTCTTGGACCTAATAGTTAACAAGATGAACTTGAGCAGCTGACACTGAAAAACTGATGTTAGACAGTATTCTGAGTCATTGTGGAATGAAGAACAGGCTGCATCAAATGCAGAGTGTGCATTATAGTCACTTTATCAATGAATGCAGTATTGATAGAAAAAAACCGTCCCGTCACACAGCTGTCGTCCCTATTACACAGGCACTGCAGACTTGTAGGGACTGAAGCGTTGCCTGAGTAAGCAGTCTTCTTAAAACAAATGTTCCAATAGACAAGGTGACCTTTACTAGGACCTATTATATTTCAACTGCTTAGCTAAGAGAAGCAAGCATTCCACTTGACCTTCTCTCACCTATAAAATAACAACTAGAAAACAAAGTAACCCTTTGGAAAATCAAGAATAGAATACTGCAATGCTGGAAATCTGAAATAAGGACAGAAATTACCAGAACACAGCCGGCCGGTCAGGATCTGTGGAGACAGGAACAGAATTGGCATTTCACGTTGATCACCTTTTACCAGAATTGGAAAATGTCAGAGATTAACAACTGTTAAAGCAAGGACAGCATCAGAGGGTACTCATTCATGTGACAGGGTAGAGGGCAGGAGTGATTAAATGACAAAGAGATTATAAGGCAAGACAAGATAGGGTTGAAATGGGACAAAATAAGAGAAGGAATCAGTACTTCTAGAGGGCTTGTAGCTAGTTGATACACAAAAACAGTGGGAGATAGTGGTGTGGGCTGAATTTCACACTGGTCTGGAGTCACTCATTATGCAAAGGTCAGAGTTGAGCCCGCCACCTGCTTGTTTGCTTTCCTTGCAGTCATTTACCAGCCAAAGAAATAGGCCCTGCCTCTGAGTGCTCCAAATTTCAGAGGTTCTGTGGTCCCAAAAGCACCACTGGGAGTGGTGTTCACCTCTGGCACTGCTATATGCCCCTGAGGGAAAGGTGCTGCCATGGAGCCAGACTTGAAGGTTTGCCTAGGGGCTCACTGGAGCAGGTTGGCTAGTGATAGAAGGTGTGAGATGGAGTGGATTTGATATACGGAGGTGGGGATAATGAAGATGAGGAAATACTGCGTGAATGATTTCCAATTGACACTCCACTTGCCCAGCCGCAGGTTGGCTAGAATTTTCTGGGTAGGCTACACACACTTGGTGATGACTGCAAACTCCCAATGGATAAAGCACCAGCAGTGGTGGGAGCTCTAACTGGTCTCAAGAGGCCCATAGGCAAATGATCCACCTGATACTTCTCCTACTGTGGTTAAAATTATGGAGGCTGGTGAGGTCTATCAATGGTATTATTAACAAACAGCTCGATTTTATGGCCTGCTCTTGCTGATTGCCATCCTGCTCTAATATCAATACCTGGATGTTACTGTTGATCAAAAATAGAATTGGATCAACAATAAAGTGCAGGCCACAGGCTGTAATTTCAGTCGTGAATAATTCACCTTCTGACTCCTCAAAGTTAGTCCTCACTTGCCCGGATGGACACAGCTTCAGTAACACAAAAAGCTTGACACCATCCAGGTCACTTGATTGACACCCTGTCCAACACCTTCACTAACAGCACACAATGGCACAGTGTTCACCAACTACAAGTGGGCAGCACGGTGGCACAGTGGTTAGCATTGCTGCCTCACAGCGTCAGAGACACGGGTTCAATTCCTGCCTCAGGTGTGGAGGTGGGAAACTCTGTGTGGAGTTTGCACATTCTCCCCGAATCTGCGTAGGTTTTCTCCAGGTGCTACGGTTTCCTCCCACAATCCAAAAATGTGCAGGTAAGGTGAATTGGCCCTGCTAAATCGCCCCTAGTGTTAGGTGAAGGGGTAAATGTAGGGGAATGGGTCTGGGTGGGTTGTGCTTCGGCGGGTCGGTGTGGACTTGTTGGGCTGAAGGGCCTGTAAGCAATCTAAAAAAAAAGGTGCACTACAACAACTCACTAACACTGAAAACAATAAATGCTGGAGATCACAGCGGGTCAGGCAACACCCATGGAGAGAGAGAGAAAGCTAACATTTCGCGTCTAGATGACTGTTCATCAGAGTTCCTTAAGCTTCACTGGTTAAGCCTGACCTGTTGTGCTTTTCCAGCACCACTCTAATCTTGACTCTAATCTCCAGCATCTGCAGTCCTCACTTTTGCCTTGTTGATTTTAACCTTACTGCGAATCCTCTTGCAAAGATGCCTACCTTGAAGAAGTTCTCCTCTTCTTCCTACAAAGACCTCAGTGAGTCTCCTACATGCCAATCTTCCTTCCCACCTATCTGCTCCACCCTCCTCTCTGACCTATCACTTTCATCCCCACCTCTATCCATCTGTAGATCTCTTAGCTACCTTCTCTCCATCTCCACCCCCTCCTCCCCCCTCCCATTTATCTCTCCACCCCAGAGGCTCCCTGCCTCATTCCTGATGAAGGGCTTTTGCACGAAACGTCGACTTTCCTGCTCCTCGGATGCTACCTGACCTGCTGTGCTTTTCCAGCGCCACTCTAATCCTGAACTGGAAATCAAACCCCATTACTCCCAAAGATTTTTAAAAGTACACAGAATTCCCCACTTTGCTTGTCTTTTGGACCCAGGTTGACAGAAAGCACGGACCAGGTTTCTGTATTTAACAAGAATTAAGATTTCTGACAAATAAATAGATTCTAGATCCTTAGTTCATGCTCTCTCCACCAGTGTGCAATATAAGGAGCCTATTGTACAGCTACTAATTTAGAGAATTAGAGGGAGAATGGCTTGAGTGTTGAAGCTAAAATTCAGGGCCGATGCCACCTCTTACCATTTGATGAAAGATATTTGTTTGTTTGTGGCTTCCTTCATCTCATCTTTACTAAATCTCTTCAAAGAAAGTTTGGAAGTCACTTAGTGAAACTGTTTTCTTGAATATTTTTTGCACTGCTTTTGTCCCTGGTTGCCCCTATGAAAGAAGCTCTTATAAAGTTGAGCAACAATCACATGACCAACGATTACTGCTACATGGCAGACTTATTAGTTGCTTCCTCAACCTCATTTATGAACATACATGTCAGCCTATGAGTCAAAAGTAGGAGTAGACCATTTGGCCCCCTAAGCTTGTGCCATTAGTTGATAAAATCGTGGCTCATTTGATCATAGCTTCAGCCCCACTTTCTTGTCTGTTCCCTATAGTTTTTGATTCCTCCATCATTCAATCTTTAGACATTGCTACCTAATCTTCAAGCATTTTCTCCCCAACACCCTTTCAGATCACTGTCATTCAGAGAACTGCTAATTGACATTTAAATTAACTGTCCCTGTAAACTGCAGCAGTGTCAGCTTTTCAGAGCTTCAATAGGCACAATTCCAATCTCATTGGTCTAAATTCCTCTGTGGGGAATATTGGGGGCCAAAGTTAAATTTTTTTAATCCCTTCCTGTTGCATTTTGAAACGAGATGCTCACTGCAGTAGGCAGACTGCTGCTAAATGCAGATTCTTCTATATTGTAAATTCCAGAACAGTCAGCTAGGATTGAGCAAGGAACAGTTATAAATAGGAAATTTCAGAAAAAACAAATAGGTGGCTGCAAAGTATTTGTGTCAGCCTGGAATGAGAATTTATTGTAGTTTCTATTCTGATGAAACCCAGCTGTCCATTTCAATAATACATTATGAAATTAAAGTCTGAAAATTGGCCAGACTTTTAATATGACTTAAATTGTAACTGTCAGAGTATCCTATGAGAAGTTCACATGAATATTTATTTTCACAAATTGTAAGTAAAAGTAAGTATGAAAAGTGGGTAAAATGGGGTTGGTTTTCCCATGAGTTTAGATCTGTGGTAGCCAATTGTTCAAGTTGAGTGATGCATTCAATTACCGATTAGTTCCTACAAACATTTGATTTGGCTTCTTGACGACACCAGAATTAAACTGAGTGACTTCATTCTAGAGGCACGGTAAAGTGCTAAATATTTACAAAATGAGCTTCATTATAATGAAAACAAAAAAAAAACATTGAAAATGCTCAGCAGATCAGGCAGCATCTGTGAACAGAAAATAAGAGTTAACGCTTCAGGTCAATGACCTATCAGAACTTGCTCAATGTACTTGAAGCTCATATTCTATTCTAACATATTTGATGTATTTTTGTCTGTGTGTGTGTTTGTATGTGTGAGTGTGTGTGTGTCTGTGTGTATGTGTGAATGTGTCTGTATATGTGTGAGTGTCTTTGTGTGTGTGAGTGTGTGTGTGTGTGTCTGTGTGTCTGTGTATGTGTGAGTGTGTGTGTGTATCTGTGCGCGCGCGTGTGTGTGTGTGTGTGTGTGTGTGTGTGTGTCTGTGTGTGTGTGTATTGGTAGAATTTTTCAATGTTTCCATCATTATTAATGCTTGTTGTGTCAGTAATATTGCCTTTATTCCCTGGTCAGAAATTACCACATTCAAACTGACACTACATTTATCTTTTGTTGTAACTTTTAACATGTACAACACTACACTAATTTTTTACATCCAATTAAGTTGAGCTTACATTAGCCAATAGCATATGTACACCTGCGCTGGCGAAGGATATGCCGCATCAACATGAATTGAGGGTAAATTATTGACCATGTTGGGAAATTGGTTAAGTGGCAGGTGACAGAAAGTATGGATAATGGGCAGGTACTTAAATTGGCAGGATGTGACAAGAATCTGTGTTAAGGCCTCAATTATTCACATTATTTATTAACGACTTGGACAAAGGCATAGAAAAATGCATGTTCAAATTTATTGATGACACAATGTTAGGTGGCACTGTAGACAGTGTGGGTGATAGTATTAAATTGCAAAGGAATATTGATAGACTAAGTGGATGGCTAAATCTGTGGCATATGGAGTTCAATGTAAGCAAGTCTGAGATTGTCCATATAGTGGATGTCCAAAGAGATTTGGGGATCAGGTGCATGGATCTTTAAAATGTCACCAACTGGGGCAGAAAATAATCAAGAAGGCTAATGGAATGCTGGCCTTTATATCTAGAACACATGAGTATAAGAATGCAGAGGGTATGCAAAATCCTAGTTACTCCACTTGGAGTACTGTGAGCAGATCTGGGCACCACACCTTAGGAGGGATATATTGGCCTTGGAGGGATTACAATGAAGATGTACAAGAATGATACGGACTTCAAGGGTTAGGTTATAAGAATATATTATAAACATTAGGCCTGTTTGCTCCAGAAATTAGAAGGTTAAGGGGTGATCTTAAGGGGTGATCTGATCGAAGCTTTCAAGATATTAACAGGAAGAAACAGGGTAGATAAAGATAAAGATTCTAGAACTGGAGGGTACAGTCTGAGACTTAGGGCCAGACTGTTCAGGAGAGATGTGAGGAAGTACTTTTACACACAAAGGGTGGTAGAGGTTTCGAACCCTCTTCCAAAAGCAGCCAGTGATGTTAGGTTAGTTCTTAATTTTAAATCTGCACTAGTTTTTTTAAAAATAATGCTATTTTGGGATAATAGCCAAAGGCAGATATATGGAGTTGGGCCACAGATCAGCCATGATCTCATTAAATAGCAGAACAGGTTCGATGGGCTGAATGGCACACTCCTGTTCCGAAGTTCCTATAATTCATAAGACAGGAAATTTGCCCGGTGAGTTTAGCTAGTAGCTAAACTGTATTGACTGTAAAGTACAAAATACATCAAGGCACCTGATATTAAAAGGATACACTTCCCAGTGAGAGAAACGTGGTTTAATAATACCTGAACAATGACTGAACATAAGCACTTTCAAGGAACTATTTGGTGGTGTGTTTCAGAATCTATAATAAGTCATAATATATAATAATAATGTCCAAGATGGGATCTTGTGCCAGCAAACAGATTAGCCTTTGTTTAACACAAGGCACCAACTTAATAATGGACTTGGAGCCTGTACTAGGAATAACCATCTATAAACTTGCTAAGAGGATGATTATCATTTGAAATGTACATATGTCCCCATTAAGGAGGCTGTAGAGAATTGTAGTGGCTAGTGCTTCACACAATATTCTCTCCCAACGGTGAATTTCAAGCATTACTTAAAGGCCAGCACAGTGGTTCAGTGGTTAGCACTGCTACCTTACAGTGCCAAGGACCTGGATTTGATTCCAGCCTCAGGTGACTGTCTGTGTGGAGTTTGCATGTTCTCTCTGTGTCTGCGTGGGCTTTGTCCCACAGTCCAAAGATGTGCAGGTTGGATGGAATGGCCATGCTAAGTTGTCCAGTGTGCAGCTAAGGTGGGCTATCTATAGTAAATGTGGTGTTACAGGGGGTGAGGGTCTGGGTGGGGGTGCTGTTTGGATGGTTGGTGTAGACTTGATGGGCTGAATGGCTTCTTTTTGCATAGTAGGGATTCTATGATTAAGGGGATACTTGTTCAATACCTGCTGGAGAGGACATCTGAACAATATTAGCAGACTTCTTGGGACACCTTCTCAAACACCACTGACATTCTAGCAACAGTTATTCAATAAATTCTCTTGGAACTGACTGAAAAAGATGCATGTTTTGTGGTCCTGTATTGCACTGAACACTTTATAGGTGTCACCAAGAGAAAGCTTGGCCAAACACAACCTGCAGGATAGAGGATAAGGCAAGATGTCATCCTCAGGTATAGGCTTTGGAGTCCCACCAGCAGGACCACCAGTGCCATATTCAGGAACTTGTGTGCCCTCTCCCTTGAATTCCTGAGCCATCCTCCAACATGCTGCTGTGTGTCAGCCCACACACAGCACACCTTCAGTGGATCTAGCTGCTGGAAGCCCTACTTTGTGAAAATTGTGTATAATCAACACTTTATGACTAAATTTGCAGATGTTTAGTTTAGCACCTGTCAGCAAGTTCATATTCTGGTAATCAGGCTTTAGAAGCAAAATTACTTGTTAAGTCCTTCCTTTAATAGGCAAAAGTTATTATCATGCCAATCATTTTACTCTTTGGTCAAAATAACCACCTTTCTGCTGAGGAAGGCTCTATATTATGAAGACCTCCAATGCACAGATGGATTTTATGTGTCCAGCTAGTGCCAGCTAGTGATTCTTCCCACACAAAACAAAAATAGTCATTTTAATTCCGCAGGAAAATGAGGAAAATATTAATCATAGGTCAGAGAATCATAGAGATGTACAGCACCGAAACAGACTCTTCAGTCCAACTCATCCATGCAACCAGATATCCCAACTCAATCTAGTCCCACCTGGCCCATATCCTTCCAAACCCTTCTTATTCATATATCCATCCAGATGCCTTTTAAATGTTGCAGTTGAACCAGCCTCCACCACTTCCTCTGGCAGCTCATTCCATACTTGTACCACCCTCTGTGTGAAAAGGTTGCCCCTTAGGTCTCTTTTATATCTTTCCCCTCTCATCCTAAACCTATGCCCTCTAGTTCTGGACTCTCCCACTCCAGGGAAAAGACTTTGTCAACTTATCCGATCCATGCCCCTTGTGATTTTATAAACCTCTATGAGGTCTCCCCCCAGCATCCAATGCTCCAGGGAAAACAGCCCCCAGCCTATTCAGCCTGTCCCTATAGCTCAAATCCTCCAACCTTGGCAACATCCTTGTAAATCTTTTCTGAATCCTTTTGAAGTTTTGCAACATCCTTCCAATAGGAATTGGAATTCCAGACTTCCATGCAATATTCCAAAAGTATGACCTCTACAGCCACAACATGACCTCCCAATGCCTAAACACAAGGCTCTAGTAATAAAGCAAAGAGTTGTTAGGGAAGTGTACCTATGTAGAGGATATACGAAGATATGATTTGGAGCAGAGTAGGCCATTCAACTCCTCATGCCTGCTCCAACGTTCAATAAGATTTGTTTGTAATCTCAACTCCACGTTCCCTCCTACCCCAGATAACCTACCATCTTGTTTAACAAGAGTCTATCTACATCAGTCTTAAAAATATTTAAGAACTTCACTTCCGTCACCTTTTCAGGAAGAGTTCCAAAGAGTCTGAGAGAAAGACTTTTACTGAATCTCAGTTTTAAACAAGTAACCCCTGAAACGTAAACAGCGACCCCTAGGAAAACGTGAGAACTGCAGATGCTGGAGATCAGAGTTGAGAATGTGGTGCTGGAAAAGCACAGCAGGTCAGGCAGCATCCAAGGAGCAGGAGAATCGATGTTTCAGGCAAAAGCCCTTCACCAGGAATCAGTGACTGTGAGATCTATATTCTCCCATAAGTGGAGACATACTTTCTACACGAACCCTGTCAAGGCTCTTCACAATCTTCAATCAAGTCACCTCATACCCTTAAACTCCAATGAATGCAAGCCACACTAACTCTCATTCCAGATACTAGTTTATTAAACCTTCTCTGAACTGCCTCCATTGCATTTATGTGGTAAAAACAAGGACTGCAGATGCTGGAAACATCGATTTTCCTGCTCCTCGGATGCTACCTGACATGCTGTGCTTTTCCAGCACCACTCTAATCTCGACTCCAATACATTTATGACCTTCCTTAGAAAAGGTGATCAATACTATATACGGTGTTCCAGATATAGTCTCACCAATGGCCCATATAATTAAAGCAGAACATCTTATTTTTGTATTCAGCCCCCCTTATGATAAATTAAAACATTCTATTAACTTTCCTATATACTTCCAATTACTCAAACAAAATACACTAACTTATTGTGATTCAAGCATCCAGATCCCTTTGTACCTCTGTAATGTCTCATTGTGTTTACAATATGCTTCTTTTCACTCTTCCTGTCAAAATGTACAATTTCCCATTTTCCCACATTATACTTCATTTGTTCCATCTTTTTATGGCTTCCTTATGTCCTATTCACAATCAAAAGGCTTCAATAAGAGACTACATATGTTGGAGTTGCTGATGGCTGAACAGAATTGTTAGTTGAGGCAGTAGTTTTCACAGACAGAATCGTGGACTTCATGCTCACAGCTAAGAGATAAGTTAATGAAGTGCCTCATAGAAATCTTAGGAAAGAGAAAACTCGTTATTTAGTAAAGTGCAGAAGGGAAAGTCAGATCCCACCATAATCAAAGACTTCTTAAGTAATTGCCATTACATTTCATGCATATAGGTATACTGAAATTATCGGAGCAACAAAAAAAAATCAATGTTAAGGAATGGCTATAGATAGTTGAGATAAGACCCCATCCATAAGCAGGGGGGATTGAAGCACAAATAGTGTAAACACCAAGGACTGGAGAACTTATGATGAATGGTATAAACCACAAAGGGCAGAATGCCATATAATGAAGAGTATAAACAAATAACCTCATAAAAGGACACCAGAAAACAGATTGCTTTGTAAGGGTGCGAGTGCAAAACATTACTTAGTCATTATGACCTCGGGAAAATGAACAATCGCAGTTTCATAAGGTAACAACCAGCACCCACTCAGTATGATGCTGCTGGCAAATGCCTGGGGAGAGGTGCAATGGTCCGAGGGGAAACACTGGTGTTAGTACTACATGTAAATTTACCCAGTACTTCAGTCTATCTACATTACTGAGACTTTTCAATCGCAGGCAACATATCAGTTCTGAGGAAGGGTCACTTGACCCAAAACATTAATTCTGATTTCTCTGTACAGACGCTGCCAGACCTGCTGAGCTTTTCCAGCAATGTCTGTTTTTGTTTCTGATTTATAGCATCTGCAGTTATTTTGGCTTTTATTTAGCTACAAAACTGACCGAGTGTAGAAACCAGAGAGTAATGGTCAATGCTTATTTTTTTGGGCAGAGAAAGATTGAAAATAGAGTTTGTACTGGGAAACCTATTTTTCCTGATATATAACAATGATCTGCACCTTGGTATGCAGGAGACAATTTCCAAGCTTGCAGATGGCATTGAATTTTGAAAAATTGTAAACTTGTGGGGAAAATAGTGCATAATTCCAAAAGAATGTTGCAATGTTGGTGGGGTGGGTGGCTAAGTGGCAAACAGGTTTCAATGTAGAGAAGTACAAGGTGATGCACTTTGAGTGGAAGAACACTTAAAGACAATAAAAAATAGGGGGTAAAATTCTAAAAAGAGTGCTCGAGTATATATATGCAGATCATTAAAGTCAACAGGACAGGTGGAGAGATCAGTAAATAAAGCATTCAGTGTTCTTGGTTTTATTAATAGGTCCACAGAATAGAGGGCAAGGAGGTTATGTTGAATTTGTACAAGATACTTGTTAGAGTTAGCTGGAGTATTGTATACAGTTGTGGGCATAACATTATAAGAAAAATGCAAATCCATAGGAGAGGGAGCAGAAATAATTTACTAGAATGGTTTCAACTATGAGAATAGATTGAAGCTGTTGAGACTGTTCTCCCTGAGTGAAGAAGGCCGAGAGAAGATCTGATTTAGGTTTTCAAAATCATGAGCGAGCTGGACAGAATAAATAAGGTAAAATTGTTTCTGCTTGTAAAAGAAACAAGAATGAGAGAATATGGATTTAAAGTGATGTGCAAATTAAGTAAGGGTGAAATGAGAAAACACTTTTTTACACAGTGGGTTGTTAGGTCATAGAATGTGTTTGTTACCTGGAAATGTGATGATGGCTGGTTCAATTGAGGCATTTAAGGGGGCATCGGACAATTATTTGGATAGAAACAATGTGCAGGGTTATGGGCAAAGGCAGGAGATTGGCTTTAGATAATTGAATCAATGCAGGCACAATGTGCTGACTGGGCTCATTCTGCACTGTAACAATTCAGTGATTCTGTGTGTCAGCCTCTAAGAACTCTCACGTACATCTCTGATCCACTTACTGGATGCTTCTGCACTTCAACGCTGCACTTCAGGCTGCCCTGGCAACTCTCACTGTCATGCTGCAGCAAGGACACTGTGCACTCAGGGACATTCACCCAGTTCACGGACTGCACCGTACTGCATTTCTTGGCTCTTCACTTGCTGTTATAATGCTCACTCACTGATCCTAGCTGCATCATTGTCTTCCCTTGCCTCTCTATGCTTTGCCAGTTTCAGTTGGGGATATAAGCCTTCCTGTGTTGTTTAGCAGAGACACAAAGCCAGGAAGCTTGGCATAGGACTTTACTCAAGTTTGGCGGCACGGTGGCACAGTGGTTAGCACTGCTGCCTCACAGTGCCAGAGACCCAGGTTCAATTCCCGCCTCAGGCGACTGACTGTGTGGTGTTTGCACATTCTCCCCGTTTCCTCTGGGTGCTCCGGTTTCCTCCCACAGTCCAAAGGTGTGCAGGTCAGGTGAATTGGCCATGCTAAATTACCTGTAGTGTTAAGTGAAGGGGTAAATGTAGGGGTATGGGTGGGTTGCGCATCGGCAGGTCGGTGTGGACTTGTTGGGCCGAAGGGCCTGTTTCTACACTGTAAGTAATCTAATCTAATCTAATCTAACTTCCTGGCACAGTGAGTCAGACCCAATATCCAAAACCAGACCAGGCACTGCTCGCTAGGATCATAGTCACAATCCTCTCCTCATAGGAGTCAAAGGGTGGAAAGCACACCGGTGTTTGGAGTCTTTCTGCCATATTGTAGTCTGTTTTCCTGATGGAATGGGATTGAAAGGCAGGTACTACAGAAGATAGAAGTGGGTGGCATAGCTGTTACTCTTGATGCATTTGGGGAGGTGTCCCAAGCAAATGAGTGGGCAGCACAGAGGACATGCAGGGTTAGTGTTATTGGAGATTGTGGTGGGTATGAATTAGAAGAAAGATATTTCAGGCTATAGAGAGAGTGGTGAAGCATGTGCCATCGTGAGAGGTGGGTACAGTGGCAAAGATAGTGTAATGTATTGGACAGAAGATGGTATCACTTACGCTGGCAGAGGGGAGAAGGACAACGAACCTTGACCGACAAAGCAGGAGATTCCTTCATGCTGCTGATATTGCTTTAACCTGGGAGGCAATCTCAGACCAAGCTGGTATGGAGATCTAGTGTGTGGTAGCACCCTTGCTGTCTGGGGTGGGGGGGGGGAAGCAGGAAGTCCCGCCTGTGCATCATCCCATCCACCAGGAAATCCAGGAGCTTGTCCCATGAAGCAGGATACCCACATCCTCCTGTCTGCCATGTCAGTGGAAAATGTCAGGAGCTGTGCAGGGCAGCTGTGGACAGACTGCTTATCCACATGCACAATGGGATTTTCAGCTGGCATGGGCACGAGGGGTGCTACTGAATTCCAGGGTATTCAATGAGTTGCAAGTTGTTGTGAGAGTGGTACGTGGTAAGATGGGGCAAGTGGGGGACTTCATAAGGGATGGGCAAGTAATTGATGCCTTGAGCTTGTGAGATAAAGCAAGAAAGGCCTCTAGAAATCTCAATGCAATTTGAATTTAGCCAATAAAATGTAAGATTCAGTCCAAAGAGTTGGAAGAAAGAGGGTATCTTCTGGATGGCAACCAGTAATGAGTGGACAGCTGCAAGGATTAGAGCTAGGTCCACAATTAATTACAATATACATCAATGACTTGGATGAGGACAATGAACGTTTTATTGCAAAGTTTGTGATGACACAAAAATAGGTGAAAAGTAATATAGTGAGGATGAAACAAAGAGTCAATACAGGGTTAGAGACAGGTTACATCAGTGGGCAAGAATTTGGCAGATGGAATGTCATGTGGTAAAATGTGAGGTTATGCACTTTGTCAGGAAAAATAGAGGAGCTGAGTATTATTTAAATGAATAGTGTTTTGTCATGCAGGAATTACAAAAAGCTTGCAGCTAAGCTCACTGGGTAATAAGGGAAAGAGTGAGGACTGCAGCTGCTGTAGATCAGAGCTGATAATGTGTTGCTGGAAAAGCGAAGCATCCAAGGAGCAGGAGAATCGACGTTTCGGGCATGAGCCCTTCTTCAGGAATCATTCCTGAAGAAGGGCTCATGTCCGAAACGTCGATTCTCCTGCTCCTCGGATGCTGCCTAACCTGCTGCGCTTTTCCAGCAACACATTATCAGCTCACTGGGTAATAAGGAAAGCACATGGAATGCTGGTCTTCACTTCAAAGGGAATGGAGTATAAATCTAGAAAGATCTTGCTAAATGTATACAAAGCATCAGTAACACCACAGCTGGAATACAGTGAACAATTCTGGGCCCTTTATCTGAGGAAAGACATATTGGCACTGGACGTAGACCTGCAATTTCACTAGGTTGATCTTAGCTATACAGGGATTTTCTTATGAGGACAAGTTAAGTTGGTTGGATTTGTACTCACCTGAGCCTAGAAGAAGAGGCGATCTTTTTGAAACATAAGACTTTTTCGGAGCTTGACAGGTAAAATGCTTCCCCTTGTAGGACAGTCTAGGACCAGAGAGCAGATTCTCTGAGTAAGCAGTAGCTAATTTAAGACTGAGGAAAAGAGGAATTTATTTTGTCAAGAGCGTAATGAAAGTGTGGAATTCTTAATGACTGTTGAGGCTGGGTGTTTAAGCATATTCAAGGCTCAAATAAACAGTGTTTTAATCAGTAAGGGAATTAAAGGTTATAAAATAGGGATTGAGTATTATCAGAGCAGCCATAATCTCTGTGAATGGTTGAATAGACTCAATGGGCTGAATGGCCAACTTCTGCTTCTACGACTTAATTTCCGAGCTATCTTTGCATCATCAATAAATTTGCAAGTATATCTTCCATCCCTCTATCAAATTTACTTCTGTAAATTGTAAACAGTTGGAGTCCCAGCATCAATCTCTGTAGCACACCACTCAATACATTTTGCCAAATTGACAAGGACACATTTATGCTTATTCTTTGCTTCCTGTTGGTCAGCTCATTTTCCATTCTTACCATATGTTACCTCCTACACTTCAGCTTCTGCTTTCATGATAATCTTTGGTGTGGCATTTTATCAAATGCCATCTGGATGTCTAAGTACAGTAAATCCGCTAGTTCTGCTCTATCTACAGCATATGTCACCTCCTCAAAGACTGGTCAAACATGATTTCCCTTTCAAAAAACCATGTTGACTCTATCGGATTGTGTTCAACTTGTTGGAACTGCATTGCTATAACATTTTCAATAATAGCTTCTGACACTTTGTTCTTTAGCATTGTTTTAGTTCATTGAAGAAACTTGTTTAAAGTCTCTTTTGGTCTCAATAACAGTAAAAAAGAAAAACAAATTGATTATTTTGGTGATAAAGTAAGACATTTGCACTTTTAATATGGTCTGCGGAGTCATGGGGCTTAATTTTCAGTGCCCACCTCATATTAGATTTGCAAACCTTGCAGGTCAACTACTTCATCTGTTTGAACAAAGTTTCACCTATTATGCATTAACAATGTGCCTTAAGTCTAATCATAGGTAGGACCACTAATGTTTGATGGGAATTGAAAAAAAAATCTTCATAACTCCCAGTCTTGTACTTCTTCACATGAGACTGCTATATTATTCATAATTTGTACTAATCTGCGGTTGATTGTGTACTGTCGGTCTCCACATAACAAAGTAGTCACTTGTATTAAAATCGAAGCATTGGTATGAATCAGTTTAACTTGGCACCGAAAGAACAGCTGCAAGTAACTGTAGCCTAAGAATGGATAAACTAATTTAAAGTAACATCTTCACAGATAGCAAATGGATGAAACATTTTCAACAAGCTAAAAATAGTTTCTATTTTTAGTCCCAAAACAGTATTGAGGTTTTCAGCTGAAATTAAATAATTGTAGTAATACATTAAGTAATGTAGATTGGTTCTATTCTGTGCTTTGAAAGACAAATAATTAGAATTGACTAATATAAAAACATTCATGGCATGCTTTATATAAACATTGTAAATCACCCTAGCATTGCTACATAATTCAACATCTGTAAATCATATATTGTTTGCAAACAAGAATACATCCAACACCTTTTTTGTTTAGAAAACGTGTGTATGACTCAGTCGCTAAAAGTAATTCACTTCCCAAGTCCATTACAGCGGTGTGCAAGTGCTAACTGTGTGAGAAAAAGCTTTGGATAAAGGTTACACATTTATAGCAGGCAAGGCACAGCACTTATTAATAAATGGTTTACAATCAAATCGGGATGTTTCTGATGCCCGGCTTGTGAGAGATGTATCAGAAAATCTTGAAAACCAGCAACATTTTCTGTTTTTAAGAAACTAACACTTTTCAATATTTTATCTTTGTTTTGTTTTTGTGCCAGCCCTTCAATGCCGACTCTTTGTCTGTGGAACACAAGTTAATGTACTTTGCACATTTGCTGTGCACACTTTAAACCCAATTTCCCACTTATTTATATAAACCTGAAACTGTTGATACAAATAAATCCTAATCTCTTGATTGAAATTTACCCAACAGTAATAAATGTATATTTTTCTAAGTACACAAAGTTCCAACAGATCAAATCATGTGTAGAAGCTTAAGACCAACTGCATTATTTTAATTCTGTTGTCTGAATGCACATTTTTGGTCCATAAACCACACTGTATAAACTCCGTCATTTCTTTGCAATTTTCATCCCAAGACACACACTCTTTCTTGCCTTGAAACAATGTGATCAATTTTCGAGCATACCTCTGTGGATAGGCCTAATTTTAAATTTGGTATGGCAGGCATTATAGCATGACTATAATGAATAATTGGTTTTCTCTTGTCTGAGCAGATGATTAGATTCAAATTTGATGAAATGGAAGTTGGAACGAATTTTCTATTTTGATGCTCCTTTTTATAAATATTCTTTCCTGTCCTAAGCTCATCTTTCCTTATCCAGTCAGCTGGTAGTATAAGCATAGTCAATTTGCTTCCTCATGATCTGACATCCTATCTACCAACCACGGCAAGGCCAGTTCTGAATGTCAGCAGAAGTTACAAGCTGAAGCCTTTATCTTGGTTTATGAAATCAACTCATCAAGCTGTTATTTGCCGCCAATCCAGTTTTGTATGTTCTCAAGTGATAATAGGTGCATAGATTTAAGATAGATTACGTTAATTGTTTACAAGATAAGCACTGTGAGAAGAATGTCCATCTTGAAAACATATACACAGACATATTATTGACTGAAAATAATGTGGGTCTTATTTTAAAATTCAGATTAAGAAGGGAGTAATATATCTAATTGGCTACAGAAGATTATATTGTAAAATAATATCTAGAGAAAATGATTGGCCACAGCTGACTGGTCACGGTGGTGCAGGCATTAATAGATCTCTTCTTATTGACTACGAATAACCAGAAAATCAAATCCAGGGTCCCTGTTGAGGTTACTGACACAGCTGCCTAATTGGCCGTGCACTATTGTTACTTCCAGGGAACCTTTATAGTGTTCATTACATATTAACACTCAATCGGGGCTACAATAGTTCACAAGACGAGTTCAATTCACAAAGGAAACCATCAAAATGTACATCGCAGAAACAAAATTGTTCCACCTCACCTTTAAATGCAGCCCAGTGCAGTGCATTGTCACCTTGGCTGTCACATGCTTGCAGACTGGCTCCTTTCCCCACCAGGTAGCAACAGAGGGCAATGTGTCCACATTGCGAAGCTATTATTAAAGGAGTGCATCCTCTCTGATCCCTCTCGTCAATTGAGACGCCAGCTTGCAGGAGGATTTCTGTAACAGGGATGTGTCCTTTGACCGCTGCCCAGTGAATAGGTCGCTGCGCCGGTTCAGAGCGGCTGGGCAGATTCACAGGGAGTCTCAAATCCACCAAATTCCTGAGAAGCGAGACGGAAGCGGTGAGCGCTGCCCAGTGCACCAGAGTGTGTCCGTTCTCATCGTACTGACACTGATGTGCTAGCTCTCCCATCTCTGCCAGCGTCTGCAGTTCGGACAGACTCCTACAGGGAAATAGGAACAGGAAGCAATTGCAGTTACTTCTGCAATTAATTCTAACATCAATTATTGAAATCAATAACGACATTTACGGAAGATAGCGGGGAAATAAGTTTTAATTCCAGTCGGATTTCCTAAAACTTCATTTTCATTAATCGATTCCACTTGCTTTATAAAGAAAGTTTCTCAATCAACTTGTGCTGTTTCACACAAGCAGCCGAACGCCTTTATGCTCAATATATGAACCACACACACACACAGAATTGCTTAAAGTACTGTGTGTGGTTCTGCTGAGAGAGAGAGAGAGAATAAAGAGATAAATGACACCCACACTCCTACAGGGGATAACGGCTTGGGAAACGGGAGGTATAAACGAGAGAGAAGAAAGTGAAGAGATGAGTGCAGCGGGCCACTTACCCGGTTAGCAGAGCAGGGACGGTGTGTTGCCAATGCCCCTGTCCCGGGAGGTGGGCCTCACCAGCGGGTTGGACTTTGCCGCCTCTCCCGTGTGCTCCACGGCGCCTGGAACCGGGACTGAGCTGGGTGTAAGCAACCGCCACCATCTCCGCGAACTGAACTTGTCCTGGGTGTGTACCCACTGAAGAGTCAGCTCAGCCCCACCTCCCTCAGTGCCATGTGGCTCTTACTCCATGTGGGTGATGTACTCACCACAAACGGTCTGCAAAGACACTCCGGTAGCCGGAGCGCCCTGCTCCTTCAGGTCCAAGGGAGTGCAAACAGCTTCCAATATGGTTACAGAGCAGTGCCTTCAATCCTTGACCAGGGACAAGTTATGTTGTGTTGTGCAGCAACATGTTCCCATTAATATGGGTGATGCTTGGTGTACAATATTACACCTATTGTTCCAGGTCAGTGGAGCCGCCCTCTTCTGGTATTGGGAGATGTTTTACAGCATCTATTATAATGTACATTAAAAGAAAAGGATACTGGGTCAACCATCTGTTTCACTATTTTTCTGCTGTTGAACCATAGAACCCCTACGGTGTGAAAGCAGGTCATTCTGCCCATCAAGTCCACATGGACCCTCTGAAGAGCATCCCACCCAGACCCACTTCCCCTTCCTTGTCCCTGTAACACTGCATTTCCTATGGCTAACCAACCTAGCCTACACATTCCTGGACACTACAGGCAATTTAGCATGGACAATCCACCTAACCTGCACATGTTTTGAGTATGGGAGGAAATCCACGCAGACACGGGGATAATGTGTAAACTCCACACAGGCAGTCACCCAAGGCTGGAATCGAACCCAGGTCCCTGGTGCTGTGAGGCAGCAGTGCTAACCGCTGAGTCACTGTGCCACCAAGCAGCTGGCCTAAGCCCATCCCATTCAGTATTACTTTCTTCTTGCCATAGAGAGGGAGTTATAGAGTCATAGAGCTAGACAGCATGGAAGTGGACCCTTCAGTCCAACTTGTCCACACCGACCAGATATCCTAAGTTAATTGAGTCCCATTTGCCAGCACTTGGTCCATATCCATCTAAACCCTTCCTATTCATATACCCATCCAGATGCCTTTGAAATATTGTAATTGGACCAGCCTCCACCACTTCCTCTGGCAGCTCATTCCATACATGTACCACCCTCTGCGTGAAAAAGTTGGTCCCTTTTAAATCTTTCCCCTCTCATCCTAAACCTATGCCCCCTAGTTCATGAGTCCCCTCACCCTTGTGATTTTATAAACCTTTTATAAACTCAGCCTCTGACGCTCCAGGGAAAACAGCTCCAGCCTGTTCGGCCTCTCCCTATAGATCAAACCCTCCAACCCTGGCAACAATTGTAAATCTTTTCTGAATCCTTTCAAGTTTCACAAGGGGCAGCACATTGACTCAGTGGTTAGCACTGCTGTGTAACAGCACCAGGGACCCAGGTTTGATTCCAGCCTTGGGTGACTGTGTGAATTTTGCACATTCTCCCTGTGTCTGTGTGGGTTTCATCTGGGTGCTCTGGTTTCCTCCCACAATCCAAAGATGTGCAGGTCAGGTGAATTGCCCATAGTGTTTAGAGATGCTTGGGTTAGGTGCATGAGTCAGGGGTAAATGTTGGGGAATGGATCTGGGTGGGATACTCTTTGGGGGGGGGGGGGGGAGGGGGGGGGGGGTCAGTGTGGACTTGTTGGGCTGAAGGGCCTGTTTCCACACAGTAGGGATTCTAATTCTAAATTCTAACAGACTGAAAGAGGGAGACCTGAAATGCACACATTATTCCAAAAGTGGCCTAACCAATGTTCTGTACAGCCGCAACATGACTTCAAACTCATATACTCAATGCTCTGATCAATAAAGGAAAGCATACCAAAATTTTGAGGCAATAGAGCAGATACAATGCCCCTGACCACCTCATCTTCTGTTTGGGAACCCTGCAGCTCTCCAGATTCAATAGAGAGTTCAGTAATTTTAGGTCCTGAACTCTACGATGTCCTAGCTCCCTACCCCACACACCAGGCCTTGTTATCACATAGTCTGCCATTACACACTACCCATTGTTAGCCACTAACAATCTCCATTAACAGCTATTCACCTTTCTAGGGAGGCACTGTGGCTCAGTGGTTAGCACTGCTGCCTCACAGCACCAGGGTACCAGGTTCAATTCCAATCTTGGGTGACTGTCTGTGTGGAGTTTGCACATTCTCCCTGTGTCTGCGTGGGTTTCCTCTGGGTGCTCTGGTTTCCTCCCACAGTCCAAAGATGTGTAGGTCAGGTGAATTGGCCATGCTAAATTGCCCATAGTATTAGGTCAATTAGCCAGAGGGAAATGAGTCTCAGTGGGTTACTCTTCAGAGGGTTGGTGTGGACTGGTTGGGCCGAAGAGCCTGTTTCCACGCCGTAGGGAATCTAATCTAGCCAGATCACTATCAACTTCTTTGTCTGTCCAGCCATTGTTCTCTTTCTTTGGGCTCTATCCCCACCTACCATTTATTCCTTACCCCCTCCCCCATCCTATCTTCTGCGTCCAAGCCGACATTTTCCTAGCTACCATCAGTTCTGAGAAAGGGTCATCAGACCCAGAAGGTTAACTTCAATTTTTCTTCATAGATGCTGTCAGACCTGCTGAACTTTTCCAGCAACTTCTGTTTTTGTTCCGAATTATACAGCAACCGCAGTTCTTTCCGGTTTTTATTTAGGAGTGTTTGGGGTCCTGCATGAGAAGGGAGAAAGTGAAATAGCAGGTTTTGTAACTCCAGCACCAACACAGGAAGGGTTATGGAAAGGGGAGCAGATATGGGAGTAATGGACGAGTGGACCAGGATGTTGTAGAGAGAATACTGAAAGGAAAGGCCAAAATATTTTTGGAGATGGCGAAAAGCTGGAAGTGGTAGAAATGGCAATAGTTGATCACTTGAATGTGGAGGCTAATGGTATGAAGGCAGAGGACCAGGGAGATCCTATCACTATTTTTTAGGAGTAGGATCAGTAAACCAACAAAAGGTCAGTTTGATATGTCATAAAAGATCAGTTTATAACATAAGGAACAAGATCTCTATTGCATCAAAAAACAAACATGGATGGCTGAAGAGATTTGAGACAATGCAACAAGTCAAAAAATAGTACAGTTCTGGTGAATCCAGAGGGTGCAAAGGATACAAAATACATGGTAAGAGTTGTATAGAAAAGTGTGGAAAATGGCTTGCAAGGAAGGGATACTAAAATCAACACAGAACACTTGTACAATTAGGATTCAGGGGTTCTGAGCAATGTGAAACCTTGGAAAATGATAATGGTGATAATGTCAATGAAAAGAAAGAACTAGAATTCTACTGAATAATTACTTTGAGCTGAATCTTACCCTGCTACCTCACAGCACCATGGTCCTGGGATCAATTCCACCCTTGTGTGGAGTTTGCACATTCTTCCCATGTCTGCGTGGGTTTTTTCTGGGTTCTCCAGTTTCCTCCCATAGCCCAAAGTTGTGCAGGTTAAGTGGATTAGCCATGGGAAATGGGGTTACAGGGATAGGGTAGGGAGTAGGTCTGGATGGGATGCTCTTCAGATGGTCAGTGTGGATTCGATGGGCCAAATGACCTACTTGCACACCGTAAGGGTTCTATGATATTTTGGCACTGTGTCATTTTTGTCATATTAGACTGGCATTGGGGAATGAGCCTGGCCAATTGGTTGAAGGTTTAGTGGGGCAGCATGGCGAGAGCAGTGACCATAATTCTGTAAATTTAAAGTTACTTATGGATAAAGATAAGAGTAGTCCTTAGGTAAAATTATTACCTAAGGGGCAAGACTAACTATGGCTAACTAACTAATATTAGGCAAGAATGGGGTATAGAGTTTGGGGGTGGCTGTTTGAGAATCAATCCACATCTGTCGTGTGGATGTTTGAAAGACCAGTTGATTAGAGTTCAGGACCAGCATGTTTCTGTGAAAGTGAAGGATCAGAATGATAAGATTCAGGACCTTGAATGGCAAGGAAAATTGAGGGCTTAGAAAGAAAAAGGAAGCATACATAATGTTTAGGAAACTGAAGAGAGACAGACCCCTTGAGGAATATTGAAAAGAAAACAGGAAATAACTTAAACGATGAGTTAGGATGGCTAAAGGAGCCAGGAAATGTCCTTAGCAAACAGGATTAAGGAAAATCCCAAGGTATATTATACATATATAAGGAGTAAGAGTGTAGCTAGGAAAAGGGTAGCTCCACTCAAGGACAAAAGAGGGAAATTATGCGAGGAGCCAGAGGAAGTGAGGTCCTTAATGAATACTTTCATTAGTGTTCCCAAAGTAAAAAAACACAGTGGATGGTGAGACTGGAGAGGGGTATGATGATACTCTAGGACATGTCGACATAAAAAAAGAGGAGGCATTGGGTATATTGAAAAGCATTAAGGTGGACAAGTCCCCAGAACCTGATGGGATCAATCCAAGAATATTGAGGAAGGTGAGGGAGGAAATTGCTGGGGCTTTGTAGGAAATCCTTGTATCTTCTTTAGTCATAGGTGAGTTCCAAGAGGACCAGAGGATAGTCAATGTTGTTCCTTTGTTTAAGAAGAACGACAGGGATAATCCTGGAAATTATATGATGCTGAGCCTTATTTCAGTGATAGGGAAATTATTGGTGAAGATTCTTAGGGATAGGATTTATTCATATTTGGAGAAATATGGACTTATTAGTAAAGACATCATGGCTTTATGAGGGGAGGAAGTGACAGAGTTGATTGATGAGGGCAGAGCAGATGTTGTCTACAAGTACTTTAGCAAGGCCTTTGACAAAGTCCATCATGGCTGGCTGATACAGAAACTGAAGTCACATGGGATCTGTGATGAGCTGGCCTGAGATGGATACAGAATTAGCTTGGTCATGAAAGACAGAGAGTAGCTGTGGAAGGGTGTCTTTCTGACAGGAAATCTCAGGGAAATTGATGTTGAATTAAGGTGAAGATGCAGCAAAACTAAAAAAAAACTAACAACAATGAAGAAAATAATATAATTATAGATTAGTATATCCCAAGGATGGGATGGTTTGCATCCCAGAGTTTTAAAAGTAGCTAAAAACATTACAGGTACCTTAGCTATAATATATACATTATTTTCTTGAATTAGGAACCATTTAATTAGATTGGAAGTTTGTGCATGCCACTTTGTTATTTAACTTTGAAATTACAGACAGCTAATAACACTGGTCAATTCTATAGCCAATATTTAAGAATGACTGAACACTGAAAATTTTCAGCAGTTCTAGGAGAGCTATTTGTAAAGGGTAGGTGTTCCTATCAAACTTTATTGAATTTTGTGAAGTGGGAACTAAAATAGTTAATTGAAAATGTTAATTGATTTTTTTCTATTTGAACTTCTTGAAGGCACGTATAAACACTCGCATAAAAGACTGTTTGAATTTCAATCTCATAGAGTTGTAGGTAAATTCCTGTCCTGGATAATTAACTGATCATCAGGGGACAGAGAGATTAATAGGAAAATATTCTAATTAGTGGGATGTAATTATTGGTGTCCAGTACGTATCTCAGTTGTGGCCTCAATTATTCACTGCTTTTATCAATACAGTGGCCAGCAGTGCTGCCTCACAGCACCAGGGACCTGGGTTCGATTCCACCCTCAGGTGACTGTTTGTGGGAGTTTCCATATTCTCCCCGTGTCTGCGTGGGTTTCCCTTGGTTCTCCGGTTTCCTCCCAGAGTCCAAAGATGTGCAGGTTAGGTGGGTCAGCCGTGGGAATTACAGGGATAGGATGGGGGTGGGGGTGGGGGTTGGGGGGGGGGGCGGGGGGGAGGGGGTGCTGGGGAGCTGCTCTTCAGAGAGTCAGTGTGGACTTGATTGGCCAAATAGCCTGCTTCCACACTGTAGGGATTCTGTGATCTGGCATATTGGGATAGAAAGCCATAGATCTAAATATATGTTGATACCAATAAGATAGGTGGCATCGTAAACAGTGCAGATTGAAGCAGGAAGCTCCAAAGATATATGAACACATTAAGTGACTGGGCCAAACGTTTGCATATAGTTTGCAATATAATCAAATGCAAGTTCATCCACTTGCATCTAGAACAGAACAGGATACTTCTTATCTGATAAAAAAATACTAGAAAGGCAGTAGCCCAGAGACTTGGTGGTGCAGGCATGCAGATCAATATAATGTTAAGAGTAGGCATATAAAAAGGCTAATGGAGTACTGGCCTTTCTATCTTAAAACTAGACCACAATGTTGTATGCTTTAGAAGCTGTTTATCTGTAGGTTGCCCAGGACTGAGCTTTCCAGGTTTCCAGAAACCCGGACCTACAAACAGAAATTGGAGCACAGTACCCATTGACAACTATTTACATGCTTTGAAAAAAATAATTCTGAGATAGTTCTTTGACTGCAGCTTACAAAACTGAAATTGGCTTGCAAACTGACTCTTAAAACACAAATAGTAATCCATCTTTCGAAGAAGGTTCCAGCAACCAAACTAATAACTCAGGGTAGGTAAAGTCACTGTAGTCTTATCAGACCATAGGGCTGTTCTCTTGCTAGAGAGAGACAACTGGTGGTGATTTAACCTGAGGGTCACCACACCTCAGCTTGGCAGTTTGAGGTTGTGAAGGAGAGTCCTTCAACTGGTGTTGGAATTGAACCCATACTTTTGGTGTTATTCTGCATCACAAGCCAGCTGCCCAGAAATGGAAATAACCAAATCTCCATTACTGACGTACGGCTTACTTTCAGGTTCTCTCCTCTGAATTATTCTGAAATGTAAGAAACAGATTGCTGTATTTTTCATAATTACATCAGATCAAACAACCATTTGTCAACATGAATTATAAGCAATATTTGACAGTGCCTTTGGTGCTTTTATGCCTCTAATGCATAAAAGTTAAATAATCACAATTTAGAAAATTATTGTGCCAACCTTGAAATCTCACATCTAGTGGAAAACATAGCTAAACTGTATAGGTAGAAATACTGGCTTTCTATTGATCTCTGATATTAACCCCTTATATGTTATTTCTTGAAATACAAAATGTAAAATAAAAAATTAAATGTAAGGCAAGTATTCATTATTGCCATTCTATAATTATTCCAAATTAATTACAGCTCTCAATGTAATTATTACATTTATCTCAAACATTCAAATCTTCAAGAAAAATATTTGCATCTCAAAATAACAAGCACAATCTTACCAGAAATATTGAACTTGTCATGCTGCAGTATATCAATAAATGTTTGGTCAGTGCTCTGATGAAGAGTCATCTGGACTCATAACATTAGCTTGTTCTCTCTCCACAGATGCTGTCTGACCTGTTGGGATTTCCAGCATTGTTGTGGTCAACTGTTAGTCTATACTTCTGTGTTTTGACACAAGTAGACAATTAAAATGGCTGCTATAATCTGATGTGTTGTCCAGGTACAAACCACTTGTGACTTTTGTTAGGGTAGAGTGCTTGATCTCAAATACTTCAAGACAGCGTAGACATCCAAATATCAGTGTGTTCTTAGTTATAATGGGTATTTTAGCAATACGTAATTTCAGTATCATTTTAAAACTGATGTTTTATAAGAAGCTGCTCATGCTTTCAGGAATACAATTTTATTTTAAATTACTGTGAAGATCACTAGTGTCTTCACAGCTTTTTTTTAAAAAAACATTCTTTATTAATTGTGTATGAAGTTATTCTAATAATGCTTTAAAATTGCATTTACTGACTGTTCTTGCATCTGAAGTGTTTGCAAAGTCACAATCTTCCAATGTTATTTTACAACGTTTAAATTTGATTTCACCATTCCTGTCTTCAGTATATGTTGAAGTATGGCCCTGTTTTAAATGTTGCATCTGTGACCCAACGCATCCTTTATGACTGCAGCAATCCTTGTTTTACTAGTAGGTGCATCAGCTTTACTTTTCCATTAAGTTTAGTACCCTTTTCTCTAAGGGTTATAACTCACCGCTAATGGCCCATTATCTCTTTGCTCTGTGGCTGAACCCCTACTCAAACCTACTATCTTGTGCCCAAATATGAATATCTGTCACCCCCACAGGCTTCTCTGTGCTTTTATCCCTGGGCCTGACTTTCTCATCACCCTGGAGTACAGCTACTAAGATGTTACAGCTACCACAAGCTGACTGAGCTCTGTTTAAAAGCTTTCAGCTGCTGACTAACTGGCTGAACCAATTACTTGTTTTTCCCTCCATTCCTCCCATTGACCTACTGCAGGAGAAAACAAACCACAAAAGGGCAGAGAGCCAAGACGGGTGGTGGCTTGCCTGACTACTTACTCCTCACCTCCTCTGAGGAGGGGATCCTGTCTGCACGTGATCCATTTACCCTGATTTACCTGTGTAGTAACATCTGCCTGTAAAGACAACACCTTTCACTGTACCTCAAAACCTGTGACAGTAATAAATCAGCTGACTGACTATATCCAGGCCAAAGAACAGATATTGGACCAACCCTTTTACTGACTGTACTAGGAATTTTGGGAATCTCGGCACCTAGTTTCCATCCAGTGATTGGGAAAATGGGAGAATGAGGCAAGGTTAAGCAATAATGAATTGTAGAATCCCTACATTGCAGAAGAAAGCCCTTTGGCCCATCAAGTCCACGCTAACCCTTCAAAGATCATCCCAGCCAGTCCCACCGCATAATGGTAATTCACATGGCTAATCTACATAACCTGCATATTCTTGGACAGAGGGAGGAAACTGGAGCACACAGATGCAAGGAGAGCATACAAACTCCATACAGACAGTCACTTGAGAGTGGAATTGAACCCAGGTCCTTGGTGCTGTGAGGCAGCAGTGCTAACCACAGAGTCACTGTGCCACTCCAATGAGAATGATAATGAGGATGATAATCTGCGATAATCATCTTCTCTCTGTTCACGGGTGAGAATACCATCTTGAGGTCAGGAGTTGGCTGGAAAATATGACTTATTTGTCTTAGTCGAAAAGTGTGGCATTGGAAAAGCACACCAGGTCAAGCAGCAAATGAGGGGCAGGAGAGTTGATGTTGCAGGCATAAGCCCTTCATCAGGAATGTAGGGGATGGGGTGGTGTGAAGGGGGCTGAGAGATAAATAGGAGTATGGAGGTTGGGGTGAGGTAGGTCCGAAGACGATAGGTGAATACAAGTGGGAGTGATTGTGATAGGTCAGTAGGGAGGGTGGACCGGGAAGGTAGGAAGGTAGATGGACAAGTAGGAGAGGTCAAGATGGCAGTGCCGAGTTGGAGAGTTGGATCTGGGATGAGGTGGGGGAGGGGAGATTTGGAAACTCATGAAATCAATGTTGCTGCCGTGTGGTTGAAGTGTCCCAAGGTAGAAGATGAAGCATTTTTCCTCCAAGTGTCAGGTAGCTTGGATCTGGCGGTGCAAGAGGCCCAGGACTTGCATGTCCTTGGTGGAGTTGAAGGGGTTGGCCACACGATGGCGGGGTTGTTTGGTGCGTGTGTCCCAGAAATGTTCCCTGAAACATTCCGTGAGTTGGCGTCCTGTCTCTTCAACGTAGAGGAGACCACATCGAAAGCAACAGACACAGTAGATGAGGTGTTTGGATGTGCAGGAAAGTCTCTGCTGGATGTGAAAAGATCCTTTGGGCCCTTGGACAGAGGTGAGGGGGGAGGTGTGGGCAGCAAAGGAAGGTGTCAGCTGTGGAAGATTGGTTAGTGGGGGGCATGGACTAAATGAGACAGTCACAAAGGGAATGGTCTCTGCGGTATGCAGATAGGGGTGAGGAGGGAAATATATGGTGATGGGGTCTGATTATAGGTGACAGAAATGGTGGAGGATAATGTGCAGTATCCGGAGATTAGTGGGATGGAAGGTGAGGACCAGGGGGTTCTATCCTTGTTGCAGTTGAAGGGATGGGGTTCAAGGGCGGAGGTGTGGGAAGTGGAGGAGATATACTGGAAGGCATTGTTGATCATGTATTAGGGGAAGTTGTGGTCCTTGAAATAGGAGGCCATCTGAGCTGTCCTGGAGTGGAATTGCTCCTCCTGGGAGCAGATATAGTGGAGATGAGGGAATCGGGAGTAAGGGGTAACATTTTTACAGAGGGGTGTAGGAGGAGGTGTAGCCCAGGTAGCTGTGGCAGTCAGTGGGTTTGAAATAGATGTCCATGTTGAGTCGGTCACTGGAGAGGTTCAGGAAGGGGAGTGAGGTGTCTAAGATGGTCCAGGTGAACTTAAGAGTTAGTGAAGTTGATGAACTGTCCAACTTCCTCATGGAAACACAAAGCGACACTGATACAGTCATCAATGTAGTGGAGGAAAAGTGGGGGTTGGTGACAGTGTAACTGTGGAAGATGGACTGTTCCACGTATCCATTGAAGAGGCAGGCATAGCTGGGCCCATGTGGGTGCCCATGGCTACAGTCCTCCACTACATTGATGCACCTTTGCCCTTGAACTCCACCCCTCCAACCACAAGGATAGAACCCCCCGGTTGAAAAGTGTGGTGCTGGAAAAGCGCAGCAGGTCAGGCAACATCCGAGCAGCAGGAGAATCGACGTTTCGGTCTCCAGCACCTGCAGTCCTCACTTTCTCCTAGAACCCCCCAGTCCTCACCTTCCACCCCAATAATCTCAGGATACAGCAAATTATCCTCCGCCATTTCCACCACCAACCTATAGCCCTCCCAGCTACCTCCACCCTCACCTTCCTATTTATCTCTCAGTGGCCACCCCCAAAAAAAATTCCTGATGGAGAGCTTATGCCCGAAACGTCAACTCTCCTGCTCCTCGGATGCTGCCTGGTCTGCTGTGTTTTTCCAGCACCACACTTTTCAATCTCCAGCATCTGCATGCCTCACTTTCTCCTTATTTGTCTTAACACTGAGAAGGGCCTTTCTCAACATCTGACCCAATTTTCTCAAATATTCTGCCATTGTTCAGGGCCGAGAAAAATCCTGCCTAATATGTCTGCCCTCAATGACTTACGTTGTCTTTCTTGTTCATGTCTGGCCTGCTTAGTGCCTTGTATAGTTTAAAACATTTTGCCCACATATTTAGATTCCATGATTATCTCCATTTTCCTATTTCTGCATCTTCCTCCAGTCTGACATCATCTTCCAACTATGATTCAGGTGCAGAAACAGGCTATCCAACCTAAGGAGCCTGCTTCAGCATTCAATTAGATTGTTGCTGATCTGATAATCCTCAAATCCATTTTCCTGCTTTATCTGCATTCCATTTGATTCTCTTCCTGATTAAAATTGTCTCTCTCAGCCTTGAATATACTTAATGACTCAACCTTGACAGCCTTCTGTGGTAAAGAGTTCCACAGATTTGCTAAAATCTGGGAGAGGAAGAAAATCTTCCTTCTCTTTGTTTTAAATCGGCAATGCCTTACTTTGACATTATTCCCTCTGCTCCAAAACTCTCCAACAAGGTAAAAACCTCTCAGCACTTACTTTGTCAAGCCCCTGAAGAATCTTATCTTGTCAATAAGGTCACCTCTCATTCTTTTAAACTCCAGTAAATAGAAACCCAACCCACTCAACCCCTCCCCATAAAAGTAATCTCTCCATACCCCGAATCATTTTAGTGAAAGTTCCCTGAATTGTCTCCAGTGCCAATATATCTTTGCTTGGATATAAGCACTGAAACTGTTTACTGTATCCCAGCTGTGGTCTGACTAGTGCCTTGTGTAGATTAGGCAAGACATCCCAATTTTTATAATGTTTTCTGAAATTAATGCCAACAATCTGTTTGCACACAGACCTGGATGCTCAATGGTTGTGATTCATGTAAGAGGACCCTCAAATGCAGTTTTCTACAGTCTTTCTCCATTGAAACAATATTCTGCTGTTATATTCATCCTGCTAAAGTGCTTGCCTCACATCTTCCCTCATTATCTTCCATCTGCCAAGTTTTTGAATACTCATTTAACCTGCGTACTTTCCTCTGCAGTCTCTGTGTCATCCTCATTGCTTGGCTTCCCACCTGTTTTTTTATTATTCATATACTTGGTGACAGTACATTAGCTTCCCTCATCCAAATTATCAATATATATTGTAAATAGTTACAGCCCTAGCACTGATTCCTGTGGCACTTCGCTAGATCTGGTTGACACTTTAAAAATGCCATCTTTATCTTAAATCTGTGTCTTCTATTCGTTAACCAGTCTGCCAAACATGCTGATATACTACCCCCAACAGCATGGACTCTTATCATTTGAGGAGGGAGGTGGCCTTATGTGCAACACCTTATTGAACGCATTTGAAAATCTAAATTTATTACATCTACTCGCTCCCTTATACATATCCTGCTTGTTATCTCTTCAAATAACTCTATGGTTATATTCTCTTCATGCAACCATGCTGACTCTGCTTGCTTATGTTATTTCTAAATTATCTACTCACTCATCCGTTCTTATAGACTCTTAACATTTTCCCAAATCCGTCTTTATTTCAGACCTGTTCTGCAACTCCTCTCTGTTGCGGTGCCATACTTTAAAGCAATGCTGGTTATGCTCTAAAGCGTGGGTCCAGACGCAAGCCAGCTTTGGAGGTCGAGCATCAACAATAAAGTATTCTTGTTCAGATTTACCATTTGCTCTCCTGGTATATAACTCCTCATTTCAAAGGAAGCACCAACATTACAACTGGTGACCAGAATAGGATCTGGCCCACCAACCAAGTGCAAACACCTCCTGAGGGAGCAAATCACCTACTGCCATTTCCTTGTCTTTACTCCTTAGCCCTGTATTGTTTTTCATTTTCAGATAATGTGAAAATTTCCTTTTTAAAGCCTCAATTCGCTATACCTCTGTCACACACTCGGGCAGGGCATTCCAGGTTCGAATCAATTGCTGCAGGAGAAAGGATTATGTTTTTGCCAGTTACCTTAAATCTGCGACCTCTGGTTCTTGATCCTTTCATCAGTGGGAATAGTTTCTCCATATCTACTCTGTCCAAACCACTGGCAATTTGGAATACTTATTCCAAGTTTCCTCTCACCCCAATTAGAAGAGTCATAGCTTCTCCAATGTTTTCATGTGACTGAAATTCCTCATCCTGGAAACATTCTACACCCTTTCCTAATACTTTCACATCCTTCTTAAAGTGAATGGTGTGCAGAACTGGACACAGAACTTCAATTGAGGCTTAACTAATGTTTTATACAGGTTCACTTGTACTGAAAGCCTAGGGTGCTCTTGGTATTTTCGAATCTACTTGTTCAGTGATGTTTTACACAACTCCAGAGTGGGTAGGACTTGAACCAGGACTTCCTAGTTCAGAGGTAGGGACGTTTCTTTCTGTGCTACGAGAGCCCTTTGAACCTATGATTCTGTATGCCTTATAAAATACATTCCCATCAGTTAAAGGGTTTGAAGAGATGCTACCAGCTAATTTGTCAATTTAAGATCATAAATTAAAGTGTTTTTCACATTTTCTGTTTGTTAATATATTAAATTTCCTAAGTACTGACAATTCAAACATGAGTTTGGAAAGTATGTTTGGATAATTCAGACCAATTAAAAGTCTCAAATTAACCTAGATGCTTCAAATTTGAGAGATATAATCTGGTAAGACTGGAACACTCTGTTAATGAATGATACTGAATTTAATTAAGAGGTGTCAAACAAAACAATATACTGTGCAAGGACTGTTACAAACACTACATTGGACAAACAGGCAGAAAACTAGCCACCAGGATACATGAACACCAACTAGCCACAAAACGACATGACCCTCTCTCACTAGTATCCTTACATACAGATAAGGAAGGACACCACTTCGACTGGGCCAACACATCCATCCTAGGACAGGCCAAACAGAGACACGCACGAGAATTCCTCAAAGTATGGCATTCTAACCAGAACTCTATCAACAAACACATCGAGTTAGATCCCATCTACCACCCCTTGAGAAAAAGAACAGAAAATGACATCACCAACCCAAAGAAACCCAAACATATAAATAGAAAGTAGGCATCAGCAGCAGTGCTTCGCCTGGAGGCCCACTGAAGATGTTACCTAGTAGGGTGACGAAACGTCTGGAAGTGAACCTTCGAGCTCAGTGAGCAAACCTACATCCAAAACAACATACTCGATTACCAACTAAGGACTAGTTACATGACAAACACAAGATACAAAATATTACAGTCATCAGAAATACAAGACTTTAAACTGCAAGTGCAGAAACTAGCTACTGGTCAGAAAACCTTTGCTTCCTTGAAACACCTTGAGTTTTTATGCTGATGGAAACCAAGTTTCCACATGAAGGTTTTTACCCTGAGAATCACCTCAAAAACTAGGTTAGCTTTGAATGATCTAAATCCCAGACTGAGGCAGAAATATGCTCTGACTGTCTATTGGATAAATTAGTACTTCAGGGAGCCTTCTTATTATATTCAAAACTGATATTAACCTCCTTAATTAAAAGTTGTTGTTGAAATCTAATTTGCTAAAAATCTGGTAACTGTTAATATGATTGGATCTGTCTAAGTACCCACATTGCCTTAAACCAGAAGACTATGGAGTATTTTGAGTGTTCACCTCATCTTTAGCATTGCTTTATTCCTTAGAATGTTGACAATTCAAGATCATAGGGCAATACTAAACAATAAAGCATGATGGCTCAGTGATGAGCATTGCTACTTCCAAGCTCCAGGGAGCTGGATTTGATTCTACCCTTGGGCTAACTGTCTGTGTGGTATATACACATTCTCCCTGTTGATGCCTTGGTTTCCTCCCACAGTCCAAAGATATGCAGGTTGCGCTCTGGGAAATGCAGGGTTACAGGGATTGGGTAGGTCTGGGTGGGCTACTCTTCACAGGATTGGCATGGGTTGAATGGCCTGCTTTCAGATTCTAGGCATTCTACAATTCCTAAGACTCTGGAGGTGTATTGCACCTTCCCACAATCTTTTCTAACAATACTTTTCAAAACATAGATGATAAATGCAATATATAGACCTCAATGCAAGTACAGCTTTATTAGGTACTGATTATTTAATACTTATTTTTAAATTATAACATAATTCAGATACCTATTCTAATCTGTCATTTATTACTGGATGGTGACTCCTTCATAATACTGGTAATTAGTGTTCTGTAACTGGGTTAGTGGGACAGCACAGGATGGTTCCTTTGTTTTGCTAGACAGGAAGTATATGTGTATTGTTAAACGCCTGTAAAATGGCTAAATTAAGCAATCTAACCCTGAAATTAATAATCTAAAATCCAGGTTGACTGACAGAAATGTGGAATATCTTTCTTTCCACTTGTAGTGCAATGCAATGCTTGAATTTCAAAGTAATTTGAGAAGGAATTTCATTAATCAATGTTGTAAATGACCCCAGTGAGGAGCTGGACAGCTACTTCAACCCAGCGAGGGTCCAGCAGTTCGTGCTCACCATGGGGATGCAGACAGTTACCCCAGAGACTGGACAGTCACATGGACAATGGGAACCCTATAAACTGGGGGTTAAAGAAGGTTCCTTTGCTATCGTATAACAGGGGGCCCACTCAGTAGTTGGGTTCCGCTGAAGCTTCAGCTAAATACTAAGAGACTGGATGGTTAATAAACAGAACTATAAATATGATAACTGTAAATTCGATTAACTCAATCTGTTTTCTGTAATGTTAAAACATGCAATGTAATATATATGAACGGCATGACCAATTGTACAGGTACCAAATATTTATTTCTATGAATAAAGTATATTTTGAAATAAAAAAAATGTTCATTTAGAACGAAGTTAAAAATGTCCATCTAATAGAATGAGGATTTATTTTAATCACAAAGAATTTAAGGAAATCCAATGCTTTTAATTTACTTCAGTTATTTCAATGCAGAAATGAAAACTGATCAAATTTGCAGACATTACTAAATGCAGGAGCTAAAAAAAAAGATCTGAAGCAGAAGTTAACCCTAGCCCTAACCTTAATCTTAAACCAACCCTAACCATAACCCACCAAATTAGTAGTTTGAAGATATATTGAGGAGAAACAGAGCAGATCAACGCATGGCAAATGTAAGATGCTGCGTTTTGACAGAAAAAAAGGGCAACATCTGAAATCCCTTGAGTCATGTCAAATCAGATGACCGAAAGCATAAATAAATTACTGCAGTGCTGGAAATCTGAAATTAAAGCAGAAAATTCTGGAAATGTTGAGGAAGTCTGGCAGCACCCGTGGAGAAAGGAAGAGAATTACCGTTTCAGGTTGGTGAACCTCTGTGAATAATTCTGATGTTGGAGAGAGAACCTAAGAGTTTTACTTGATTAGAGTAGCAATCAACACAATAAATGGAATGCTGTTCTATAGTTAACAAATGCCAAACAGGAGGTTTACAGCCTGAGAGTCAGCATTTCAACCAAGCTGAGCAGGCTCTTTTTTACACATCGATTATTGATCATATCAACAGTATTGTAATTCTAACCCAGTCTGAGTGGGGAAGACATTGACAGTTCTGTCAGGCCAAAGCAAGACAGATGACCGGCCACCTGGGTCCAGGGTCCACAAAGGAAATTTAAAACACTCTTCCTTGTTCTTGCAATGCTTTCCTCTGTCACAAGACTGCCACATAATCCCTCTCCTCACATATAGTTGCATGCTGTCAGGCAACTGTGATGTGCCCTATTTTGCAGAAACCAGTTGTGTCCTGCAGTAGATGAGGATCAACCAAACAAACTCTGTACATTAAATCATGAGAATGAAGCAAAGGAGTTGAAATAATCCTAGCCTGATCTCTGCAGCATTGAGAGAACACATCTCATCTTACCTCACCGGCCATTTCCTGAAGCTCACCTGGAATGCAATCAGGCTGTTTATTTTCCCTAATAGAATGCTGATTTTGATTTGATCTATTATTGTCACCTGTACCGAAATACAGTGAAGAGTATTGTTTGTGTGCTAATGAGACAAATCATATCTTAGCTGAGTACATCAGGACAATAGAACAGAATGCAGAATATAGTGTTACAGCTGCAGAGAAGGTGCAAAAAAGATCAATTCTAATATATGAGAGGTCCGTTAAAAGTCTGATCACGGTGAGGAAGAAGCTGTTCTTAAATCTGTTACATGTACAGAGGGCCAATGGCTCTATGAAAGCTTAATTTCAATGCTTACAGCTGAAATTTGAGGTAAGGAAATATTGTATGTTAGCAAATTTCTGTCAAAAGGTTCTTCCCTTGTCTACATATGCCATAGATCTAGAGTTTCGGGCTGAGGACATTTTGGAGGCCTTGCTGGCTTTCCTTTTGAAGTTATTGGTCAGTCTTTGCTGATCTGTCAGGCTGCCATTTTTTTTTATTATTATAGCATCCCCATAATGTGGAAATAGGCCATTTGGCCCAACAAGTCCACACCAATCCTCCAAAGAGCATCTCACCCAAACCCATCCTGCTACCCTATCCCTCTAACCCTGCATTTCCTATGGCTAACACACCTAGGGTCTTCAGTGGGCCTTTCAAAATGAAGCAGCACAGGCCTCTCATAGCTCACTCACTAAACCATTCTATATCCCTTTGTAGTGTCATCTCCATAACTCACTTTCCTATCTTTGTGTCGTCAGCAAATTTAGCGACTACACCTTTGGTCCTTACAATGAGTCATTTAAATAAATTGTACTAGGTTGTGGACTGAGCACTGACACCACTCATGAGATCTCATCAGCCTGTAAAAGACCTATTTCTTCCTGCTCTCTACTTCCTGTTAACAAGTTAACCTGCTATCCACGCCAATATGGTACTTCGTACACTATGAGTTTTTATTTTTCACAATAACTTTTAATGTGGCAACTTATTAAATGCCATCTGGAATTCTAAATATAATACATCCACTGGTTCCCCTTTATCTACAATACAAGTTACTTCAAAGAACTCCAATAAATTAGTTAAACACGATTTGCCTTTGACAAACTCAAGTTGTTTCTGTTTGATTATCTTGAACTTATCCAAGTGTCCTGTTATAACGTCTTTAATATTAGCTTCAAACATTTTCCTGCTGACAGATATTAAGTTAACTAGCCTGTATTTTGCTGCTTTCTGCCTCTCTACCTTTTTGAATAAAGGAGTAACATTAGCTCTTTTCTAATAAAAAGGAACCTTTCCCTGGATCCAATGAGTTTTGGAAAATTAGTTAATTTAGTTAATCACCGATGACATGTCCCTGTCTTATAATTTTTCCTATTTGTTGGAATATATCAATTGTTGTGCTTTCTGGAATGTTACCTAAAATGTTTGCCATTGCAGCTTGATTGATCTATCCCTTAACATAAATTGCCATTTACACTAACTCTGCTTTCATGCTCTCATAAATGCCCTTATTTGAATTTAAAATAATAGCCTTGGACCCACTCCTTACTCCCTAAAACTCAATGTAAAATTTAATTCAATTATGGTTGCTGCTACTCAGGGTTGCTTGGCTATGGTCAATAATTAATACTGCTTTGTTGGTCAAAACCCAGGTCAAGTATAGTCCAACAGGTTTATTTGGAAGCACTAGCTTTCAGAGGACTGCTCCTTCATCAGGTGGAGCAGCACTCCAAAGGCTAGTACTTCCAAGTAAACCTGGTGGTCCATAACCTGGTATTGTATGATTTTTAACTTTGTACACCTGGGTCCAACACTGGTACCTCCAAATCAGTCAAAGATAGCGTGCTCTCTGCTTGCTACCATAGCGTGCTAATGTAAGAAATAGTCCCAAAAGCATTTAATGAATTCCTCCTGTAGAAAATTTGTTCCCATCTGATTTCTCCAGTTTAAGTTACAATCTGTCATATTGATTGCTGATTTTGACAAGCTCCCATCATTTCTTCCTTGATATCTGGTCCTACTATGAGAGCACTGACTGTTAGAGGGTGCCTGTACACAACTCCCACAAGTGATCCTTTGCCTTTATCATTCCTCATCTTACCCAGATTGTTCTATAACATAGTTCCCTGTATTAATGTTATTCCCCCATCTATTGTGCTAATATCATTTTTAATAGGACCATGAGAAATAGGAACAGGAGAAGGCTGTTCAGCCCCTCAAGCCTTCGCAATAAGGTCATGGCTGGTACGACACTCCCGCATCCACTTTCCTGAGTTCTTCCCATAACCCTTCATTCCCCATCTGATCAAGAATCTGCCAATATCAGCCTGAAATATACACACGTATTCTGCCCCACAGCTCTCTGTAGAATGGAGTTCCAAAGGCTCACAACTCTCAGAGAGAAGATATTCCTCCTCATCTTTATTTTTAATTGGCGCTGCTTTAATCTGAGACTGTGCCCTCTGGTCCCATGATAAAAATATCCTCTCAGCATTGACCTTGTCAAATACCTTAAGAATTAACAGGGCATTCATCCCTTCCTAGCTTGCTGCTCTTCCTAAATGTCACATACACTTCAATCTTTGTGTCCCAGTCGAGATCATCCTGCAACCATGTCACAGTTACAGATACTGGATCCTACTTTGTCTTATTATTCAATTTTATTACTTGTTAATCTGTTTCATTTTGTTTTGTTTTGCATTAATGCCTCACAGCGCCGGAGACCCGGGTTCAATTCCCGCCTCAGGCGACTGACTGTGTTCTCCCTGTGTCTGTGTGGGTTTCCTCCAGGTGCTCCGGTTTCCTCCCACAGTCACAAAGATGTGCAGGTCTAGTGAATTGGCCATGCTAAATTGCCCTTAGTGTTAGGTGAGGGATAAATGTAGGGGTATGGCTGGGTTGCGGGTCGGTGTGGACTTGTTGACCGGAAAGGCCTGTTTCCATACTGTAATGTAATGTAATCTAATCTAATCTAAATACAATGCCTTAAGTTTTATCCTTTTTTTATTTTTGTAATCCCTACTCGGACCTGCTGATTTTTTTCTTCAATCTCTGTTCTCTGTCCCTCCGTTCATTGCCTATTAATCATTCCTCACATCAATTCCTTCCTCTGGTGCATTTTCCCACTCTTTGATTCATCACAACTTCACAAATTGAAACCCTCACCCCCACAATTTAGTTTAAAACAGACTCTATGCCGCCCCCACCCCCAGTTGTGTGATTTGTGTGAACTTTAGTCCTAGTATGGTTCATGTGCAGGCAGGAAGTGAGGACTGCAGATGCTGGAGATCAGAGCTGAAAATGTGTTGCTGGAAAAGTGCAGCAGGTCAGGCAGCATCCAAGGAACAGGAAAATCGATGGTTCGGGCATCATCCTGAAGAAGGGCTGATGCCCGAAACGTCGATTCTCCTGTTCCTTGGATGCTGCCTGACCTGCTGCGCTTTTCCAGCAACACATTTTCAGCTCATGTGTAGGCAGTCCCACCAATACAGATCCCACTTACCTAAGTGTTGGTGTCAGAGCCCCATGAACCAGAATTCACTTCTCCTACATCAGTCTTTCAGCCATACATTCGTTTCTCCAGCCTTGTTTATATTATGCCAACTTCACGTGACTCAGGAAATAATCCAGAAATCATCAGTGCTTACATGGACCATGACAACTGGATCCTATTCCTTTCATTACAAGTTCTTCTCCAGTCCAGAGGAACTATCCTGAACTCTGTTAGTTAGGATCATTTGATGGTCATTGAGTCCAATTGGCACATCTCTGCACTGTGTCAATGCTGCATCACCAACTCTAACACAATAAGGACCACATTGGATATCTTCAGGCCATGGCTCAAGAGCATCCCATCACAAACCCGCCACCCCCCACCCGCTCTCATCACTGAGTCGAACAGTCTCTTCATGTTGAAAATGTGCATTATTTTTAGTCAGGCAGCACAATATAAACTTTTATCACTTTTGATTTCCAATATATAGGGGAGATACAGAAGACTAGAGGTAGTGTAGTGGAGCATCAAAAGGTTAACCCCTGAAATAAGAGGACTATTTCTGAGGAGAGTTTGGAGGAACTTGCAATTGTTGGCTTTGAAAATATGGGAAAATGAGAAGTATATAAAATAGTATTGAAAGGTTAAATCCAGAAAACTGCATCTATCTAAATCCACTACAGCTGGATGAGGACACAAATCAAGGATTGATATCAGGATGTTTGCCCTTACACAAAAATTGATCAGTACATGGAATAGAGTTTCAGGTAGGATATTGCACATAATATTATTAAACCATTTAAAAGATAGTTGGATGGCTTGATCTAATACTGCAAATTTATCAGGATGGATGAACTAGGTTGGGTAGAGTAGGCTTACTCATCCATTGTTAACAATTATATGACATCAGTGTTTTAATGATGAAGGATCAGCTGGGTGATCATGCCAATATTTATATTGAGCATATATAAAAATATACTGTTTATCCTGGGCAAATGATAAAATGCCTTCCCTCCTACATTCCTTTTCTAATTAAAACATACCCAGTGCAGCATTGCTTTCTTCAAGGAGCCTGACTCCCAATAACATTTCAATGTCAAAGTTATTTTGCAATTATAAGGATGGAGACAGATGTCCCAGTTTTCATTTCTGAGACTTCTGCCTCTGGGATTGATAGCCAGTGTATTACCTTTGTGACTTCAGAACTGGGAATTCTTGTGAAAAATTTGGTCTGGGGTAATGTCCCCAGTGTTATGTTCTGTCAGAATTGAGTGTTTTCTAACATTTTAAGCAATTTATCTTTGAACAAAAAAGTACCTTTCTGTTTTATGTTTTGTTCCTCAGGGTCACTTATAGCACATTGCAAACTGCAATGGAAACACTCTACTCAAACACAGGAAATATGTCTGTCTGACGGAATTTGGCCCCTGTTTTTTAACTTTTAAAAAGGTAAAGAATTCTGAATGTGATACTTCAGTGGCTCAAAAGTGTTGAAAGTAGCTTTGTTAAACATTTATTCAGTCAATTTTAGCAATTGCTTCGCTTCTGCTTTAGTAACTATGATAATATTTTAAAATACTTATTCAACAATATTTCTTTCTATCACAATAAATGCTGAAATATTAGTAAATAAGTAATATGCAGAAAATGTGTTTATTTTGATTGGACATTTAGGAAATGGTGTGGTTGGGCATATGTCTCTCTGAGGGAATGAAAGAAGGCTCCAAATTTACGGTGAGGAATACAATTGCAATGGTAGTTAATGCATTTGTCTCACTTCTTTTCTCAGTGGTAAAATAACTGAAAGCATAAAACATCTTGACATAAATGTGTAAACATTGAACCAGCTGTGGAAAACATTTTCATAGGAATTAGTGAACATTCACAAACAAATTCTCCAAAGTAATTGTGAAATCTCTAAGATTTAGCTTTTGAGACACTTTTGAAAGATCAAATGAAAAGCTAACTTACCTATTTTGGTTGAATATCAAAAATCATCAAAGGAAATTAATTAATGGAATCATTAAGTTAAATACTGTAGTTTGTGCTCATTATCAGCTAGTAGAATTTAAACTCCAGGAATAATCTTTCATATACGAAGTCTCAGTCTCTAATTGTTTATTTATTTCAAACCTATTTAGTAATCAATTCTGGGATAATGACAGTTCTGTAACCTTGACTTTCTCATTTTGTTAAGCAAAGTTGTTGTGCTAATGTAGTATGTTTAGGTACTTTTTTTTAGAAAGCTGTTATAATTTTGTCCCTTTAACTTCCTCCTTCACTTTTGAAGGTGTGGTCTGAGGTTAGTGTAGAGTTCTGCAGCTACCTTGTTTAGTGTGGTAACTTACTTTAATGTCTGTTCTTTAGTTGCATGTTTAGATGGTGAGAGCCTGTAAATTATTGAATTATGAGTGCGTCACAGCTTGATCTGACCTGAAACTAATTTCCTAAGAAGATTAATTTGATCAGGTCCAGAAGTTAATTTCATTCTGACCCACACAGCTCTGCTCATTCTCTAACCGGGGAGTTATAAATTCAATTGGTCATACCAAGATTGTGGCTGAGTTTAGCAAAATCACTGGCACTGGCCATCACCTTTATGTCTTCTCTAGACTTAGGGACAGTGCCAGAGGAATGGAGAATTGTAAATATTAGGCCCTTGTTTAAAACAATTTGTAAGGATAATCCAAGCAATTACAGGCCAGTTCAACTCCAATAATGGGGAAGCTTCAGAGGAACAGTCAGTATAGAATTAGGTGCATTGTTCAGTAAGAGTCAGCATGGATTTCAATAGGGGAAATCATGTTTGATTAACCTGCTGGAATTTTTCGAGGGGGTAGCAGAAAGATTCATTGAGGTTAATGCTGTCGATGCATGTACATGGACTTTTAAAAGGCATTCAATACAATGCCACAACAGACATGTCAGAAATTTCATAGCTTATGGAATAAAAGAGGCAATATAGATACAGCATTGACTTGAGTAATAGAAACACAGACTCATGATCAATGGGTATCTTTTGGGCATAAGGATGGTTTATTGTGCAGTTCCCAGAGAGTCAGAATTCGGACTCTTGCTTTTCCTGATATATATTAACGATTTGAATCATGGTGTGCAGGGGACCAATGTCAGGGTTTGTGGATGGTACAAAACTTGGAAGCATTGTAAACTGAGGAGGACAGTGCAGAACTCCAAAAAGCTATAGAAAAAAATGGGGGAGTGGGTAAATATCTGGTAGATGAAGTTCAATGTGAAGAAACGTGAGATGTTGCAATTTTTTTTGAAAACATGGACAGACAATACAAAAGAGGGGATACAATACTTAAAAGGGTACAAGTGCAAAGGATTGGGTGTATAAGTGCATTGATCACTGAAAATGGCAGGATACATTGAGTAAGCACTTAATAAAACATTCAGTCTCCTGGGTTGTATTAATGGGGCTTGGAGTTCATGAGTAAGGCACTTATGTTAAACATACACAAAACACTTGTTAGGCATTTTCTGGGGTGTAATATGTACAGTTCTGGGCACCACACTATCGGAAGGTTATAGGCCCATTGGAGACAGTGCAGAAGAGATTTACAAAGTGGTTCAAGAGATAAGAAAGGTCAGTTCCAACAATAGATTGGAAAGGTTGGGGCTATTCTCTTGGAGAGAAGAGACTTAGAGTTTTTCAAATGGCAGTTGGATTTCTGAAGTATCTGAAGAGACTAAAAATTTTCAAACTTATGAGGGGTCTGGATAGAGCAGACAGGGGGAAAGTGTTCCCCTTTGTAAAAGGATCAAGAATAAGATGAGATTTAAAGAGATCTGTAAACATAGCTATTGTGACGTTAGGATAAAAACTTTAGGCTACACAACATCTGGAAAGCATTGCCTGGAAGTGTGGTGAAGTAGAATCATTAGAGGCAGTCAGGGTGATTACTTAAATAGAAATGATGTGCAACAATATGAGGAAAGGGCTGGAGAATGGGACCAAGCCACAGTGCTTCTTTATTTCTTTACTGTTATAACTCTGTGATATCAGTGGAATCAGCATAGACTGAGGCTAAAAACTGGAACTGTCCTGTTCAATGCAGACCAACTCTAGGTTAACAGCTGAGTTGTCTGCAATTGTATTGGAGTTAGGAGATTTTCTGTTTAGTGGAGTTAAGTTGTGAAATGAGTTTTGATCTTGTAAGTCTGCTGTGTAAATGCATGAGGTTTATTACTTATTAGTGCACAGCACCCTCTGTTGCATATTTAGTGAAAAGCAAGTCAACTCTCAGAAAAAGAAAACAAATAGGTGAAGCTGCTACTTATCCCTCCTACTCAGTTAAACAGGCGAAACTCTTCAAGTCATTAACAGCTTGGATGTTTCTCAGTAATGAAGTGATGCGGATTATGTACTGGGCTGAAGTTTTTTGTTTGTTAAGACTTACCTGTTTAAATTAAATACCTCCACCAACTTGACAGAAAAGGAATGTCAAACGAGTATGTTTAGGATAGGTCCACTAACATTTGTAGGGCCTTAGCTTTTAAATACTGAAGTGTCTGATCCTATGGGCAGGATTTTCTGATGGCAAAAAAAAATGGTTGGTGGGTGACCTTGATCAGGCAAGAATCAAATAGATTAAATTCTCACTGTGGAGTTAAATTTAGCGATAACCTTCTTCTCTTTGGGAGGTTGGTTGACAATTCCACCAGCAGGAAACTTAACCTGCAGTGATAACAGCTCACAAAATGCCTAACTTGCTGGATGCTTTGGCAGCCCCATTGAACTTCTACCCAATCAAGAAGCTCAATACTTCTGGTATCTTGCCCATTTATTTGTTCACATGAAGCTTGGGCAGTTGAGGCTACAGTCTTCCTTTCTCATCTTGGTCTCCCTTTGCCATTTGCTCTGGCTCTTTTTGGCATATGTTATTTCCTGATGATAGTACAGCTTTTGCAGCAACCAGCACCTAATGATTAACCTGCAGGCCAGCTCAGATATACTGTTCAGACCTCCTACAGAGAGGTGCAGCCAATGTTGCTGCTTGAGCACATCAGCTGCCTGCCTAATTAGATTGCTTGCCATTGCGTGATTTGCATTGTATGTGTGTGGATTGCTGACTGGAGCCATGAACCTTGTCATTAACACTGCCACACAGAAGCCATCATTTGGTTTGCCATGGCAATTGAAGTATAGTTTACCCAGAGGGCTGTTGCAGAATGAAGCATCATGGTAACTGCTAGGATACCCAACATTAATGCGCTGCCTATGATTAATCGCCAGCTGCAGATGGAGGAAATTAACTCTTTTCAGTTCAGAGACTTGTCAGAATTGATTTGATTTATTATTTATGCACCAAGTTACAGTGAAAAGTATTGTTTTGCATTCTATACAGGCAAATCACAGGTGGACTGCAGCGATTCAAGAAGGCAGCTCACCAGCTCCTTCTCAAGGGCTACTAGAGAGGGACAATCAATACTGGCCAGCTAGCAATGCCCACATCCCATGAATGAATAAAAAAGCATACCTTACATAAGTACATCAGGGTAATAGAACAGAATGAAGAATATAGTGTTACAGCTACAGACAAGGTGTAAAGAAAGATCAACTCTAACGCAGAGATCCATTCAAAAGTCTCTACTGGTGCATGTTTTCAACTTTTGTATCTTCTGACAATGAAATATGGTCTTGGATTATGTCGACTGCTTTGCTGAGGCAGTGGGAGTGTAATCGGAGTCAATGGATGGAAGGCTGGGTTTCGCGATGGACTGGACTGCATTCACAACTCTCTGTAATATCTTGGGCAGAACATTTGCGATACCAAACTAGGATGCTTTCTCTGGTACATCTAGAAAAATTGGTAAGAGTCATTATGGACTTGTTGAATTTCTTTAGCTTTCTGAGGGTGGAGATATTTTGAGAACTGTGTGCATTAAGTAAATGGCATCATGAGGAAGCCTTTTTCTCTTGTGTTCGCTCTGCCAGTTCCAGTCTGGCATGTGAAAATGAAATCAAGCTGTCTTTCTTTATATAGAGAATCTCAGTGATATGGAGCCATATAGAGCCATGCACCATCAATTATGTGATGTTGCTAATATAACCAATAGCATTTTAAAAATTTCACTGCTTTTTTGGCTCTTTGAGCAGTAATGGCACCTGAGGTTGACCCCGTAGCCCTGCAGCTTTTACAGCTCAGTTCAGAACTGACTCACTGTCCTCATGAATCACCAATTGTCCAGATCACAAATCAAATACTAACAGTTGCCCCAGTGGCTTTTTTTCTGTTTTTCTGGGGGCCAATAGAAATGCAATTCTGCATTGCTTCAAATCTTCTCTAAGCAATTTTCAAGTTTACTGAGCTGCCTTCATGTTTTATAAAAAATCAGTATTGATCATTCTATTGTATTTTAGTCTAGATTAGAGTGGTGCTGGAAAAGCACAGCAGGTCAGGCAGCATCTGAGGAGCAGGAAAAACGACGTTTCGGGTAAAAGCCCTTTATCAGAGTTTTGAATTGAATTAGCTATAGTGTCACATGTACTCAAATGAGTAGTGTGAAAAGTTTATCAGACATCACATTACTGCGCCATTTTAAGTATAAAGGTACCTAGGTACAATTCTTAAGAACAAATTCTTAGAAAGAAACTTAGAAAAATAAAGAAATAAAAAGTTCAGAATAACAGTCTTTCTAACCCAGTCCAAACCAGCACCTTGCCTCCAGTAACTGAAAGAGACCGCCAGTGCTGCCTGTACCAGTCCCACCAATGTAGGAATCGCCACACTTTAGACCATCCTTCTTCACTGCTGGGCCCACCTTGCTAATGTTGCATTACCCATTCTCACCCTGCAACCAAGTGTCCCCAGCCCTGCGGCCTCACTGATAGCCAGAAATCCCCGCTCCGGGCCTACCGCAACCACAACCAGGAGTTCCTGGCTCCGCTGCTGCCTCGATGATGCTAGGAGTCCCCGCTCTGGGCATAACATGCTGCTGCCACGCCAAGGCCAGGAGTCTCCACTCTTGGCCCACTGCATCGAGGAACAGTCACGTATTGACATGTGACCATGCAAAAAATATTATCCTATGGGGCTTTCCCATATGGTTATAATGTCATATACTGCACAGTAAAGGCACTTTCAACTTATCCCCATTATTGCAATTGCCTTGGAGAGGCAAAAACCAGTTAAAAACCAATGGTTAACTCAAGAAAACATTTGAAAGTTCCTTACTGATTGCTTTCATGGCAAACCAGTCTACTTTGGGGATGACATACATTAGGACTTACCTCTTCAAGACATGGTATTGAACCATTTAAGAAATTAGTGAGGCTGTCTTTTGAAAGTGTATAACCAACTGGTGTTCATCAAATGATTGATTTCACAGGTCTGCTGTTCTCTGGGAAGAAAAAGTCCTTTTCATATCAGGCTTAGCTCTATTCTGGTGTGGCTTATAAGCATGGCCAGTGGTTCTTCCCAGTTAGGCAATTGGAAAAAAAAAATGAAAGCATGAACACTGTGTAGGTTTTCAGCGATCAAATGGGCCAAGTTGCATTTCTTTAAAATATATAGAAACAGCTTTTGAAATTTACTCATATAAGTTTAGATGAGAATTTTTGTTTTCTAATTTGTTCATGGAATGAGGGCTTCTGTAGACCATCACTTACTGCCTGTTGCTAATTGCCCAGAGGGCAGTTGAGAGTCAACCACATTGCTGTGGGTCTGGAGGCACATGTAGGCCAGACCAGTTGAGGATGACAGCTTCCTTCCCTAAAGGGCATCTTGTATATTTCATCTGCACCTTTTTCAATTCCTTAATATCATCCATCAGACTGAATGGTCTGTAAGTGTAACCAACTCATTTGCCATTCATTGACATCTCTACTTCTGGAATATTTAGCAGTGGAACGATATTTAGCAACAATATTTATTCTGTTGGTATTCAGAAACAAAGGACATTGATGTGTGATTTTATCTCTTTCATATCTGTTTGGGTAAAAAGATATGTTAAAAATGCTACTGATAAGCAAACACATCACTCAAGGAGTTAAACATACAGCTTTGCAGGGTTCTGAGGTGTTGATGAAATCTTAGACTTAATATCTGGACCCAAGAAACATAGTTTGGCATTCAACCCTGATTGCTCCTGCAACATCTCAAGTTACTTAAACTCAGCTGGGACCATTGCTGATGGATTGCACCTTTTAGGGGAGGGATAGTCATTTTGTATAAGCCCTGAAACTGACGCCAGCTTTTTAAGAAGTGGGCGACATGCAGACAGCAGATTGCTGTGAGAATGTATAAATATGAGGAGGTTAAGTTATAAGCTGAAGTCTTGGATGCAAACAATTCATTAATTAAATAGACTGAAATATAAACAAGCAGGGCTGGAAACAATCAGGAGGGCAGGCAGGATCTGTGGAGAGAGAAAGAGTTACTCGCTTTACTTAGAAAAGTTAAAAGTGTAATAGGTTTTAAATGTGTGAAAAGGAATGGATGGTAAAACTATGGATGGATGGAAGATCTATGATGGGGAGAAACAGGGGAAATTAAATGGAAAAAGAGTTGGTGATGCAGGACCAAAAGAAGTGTTTGGGACAAGTAAGGAAATGATTGTGGTCATGATTTTCCCATCTCAAAGAGGCAGATTGTGGAGTAGGGGCTGGTGAAATCAGAGGGACATGGTTCACATGAGCTTTCTGTTGAGGTCCTCCTGCGAGGGCGAGTTTCCTGATGGTAAGACCTAATTCATTAGATTAGATTACTTACAGTGTGGAAACAGGCCCTTCGGCCCAACAAGTCCACACCGCCCCGCCGAAGCGCAGCCCACCCATACCCCTACATTTACCCCTTACCTAACACTATGGGCAATTTAGCATGGCCAATTTAGCATGGCCAATTCACCTGACCTGCACATCTTTGGACTGTGGGAGGAAACCGGAGCAAACCCACACAGACACGGGGAGAACGTGCAAACTCCACACAGACATTCACCCGAGGCGGGAATTGAACCCGGGTCTCTGGTGCTGTGAGGCAGCAGTGCTAACCACTGTGCCACTGTGCCGCCCTAATGTGGATAGGTTACCCTTTCTGAGGGGGAAGCTAGCTGATTTGCAGATATTTGCCCTCAATCTGTTTGGAGATGGTTTGATACACTTCTGGAGCAACCAGAACTATGAACCTGTGGCTCCTGGCTCAGAGTTAGAGGACACCACCATATGTGCCACAACAGCCTTCATAATGAGAGGATTATTTAGGATTGGGTAGCACATTAAAAAGAAGGGCTCTGACTCCAGGAACATTATAATAAGGAGTGAAATGAGTTGACTCTAAGATCCAGAGGGGCATTCTTTTACGTTTGTGCACACCCTCATAGTATTTGATGAAATGGTCACTGAGAAATCTTAAAAATTTCTTTTGAAAAGATAACTAAGTAGTACAGGTGACTCAAAAACTTTGGATATGGCTGGCACAAAGCAAACTGATGGTGAGAGTTCATGAGGTTTATTCCTTACTTTCTGATGAGGCTTCTTTAAATTATGAGGTAGCAAATAAAGCTAGTCTCAGTGCATATGAATTGGTCTCTGAGGCTTACAGGTAGAATTTTCAGATTATTTGGAAGCACCTTGGTCAGATTTATGGAGAATTTAAGAAGGTAAAATAAATAATTTTGATCACTTGATGTGGGTATTAATGGTAGGAAGTACATATGAGACTTTTGGGAATTAATTCACTTAAAAGAGTTTCAAAATTCACTCTCTACAGTAATAAGGATGCAGCGTGAGAACAAGTATGGGCTGACGGGCTGAGGAGTGTGTTTAATTTAGATCAATGTTAGGTACTGCATTTTGGAAAGGCAAATCAGGGCAGGACTTATACACTTAATGGGAAGGTCCTTGGGACTGTTGCTGAACAAACAGACCTTGGACGCAGGTTCATAGTTCCTTGAAAATGGAGTGAAACTTGAAAGGGTTCTGAAAAGATTTACAGAGTGTTGCCAGAGTTGGAGGGTTTGAGCTGTAGGAAGAGGCTAAATAGGCTGGGGCTGTTTTCTCTGGAGCGTCAGAGGCTGAGGGGTGACCTTATAAAAGTTTATAAATTCATGAGGGGCATGGATAGGGTAAATAGTCAATGTCTTTTCCCCAGGGTAGCAGTATCCAAAACTAGAGGACATAGATTTCGGGTGAGCGGGGAAAGATATAAAAGGGACCTAAGGCAACATTTTCACACACAGTGTGGTACATGTATGGAATGAGCTGCCAGAGGAAGTGATGGAGGCTGGTACAATTACAACATTTAAAAGGCACCTGGATGGGTATGAATAGGAATGGTTTTGAGGGATATGGGCTCAGTATTGACAAATGGGACTAGGTTAATTTAGGATACCTGGTTGGCATGAATGAGTTGAACTGAAGGATCTGTTTCCATGCTGTACAGCTCTATGACTTTATGGCTTTAAAGTATGAAAACTGCTGTGAGTGCTGGGAAAGCAAATAAGATACCTGAGAGTTACAGGCAATTCTTGTCGAAAGGAAAAGTAGCTCCTTATTTGTCAACTGTGATATTATAATGTTAACTCATAGTCATATTGAGAGTTATAGCTAACATTAACGTTGCCCCACTCAATCATAGGCTGCTGTCTCATTAAAGAGATGATTGATGGTGGTTTAACTTGGGGGCCAGGCAAGGGAAGAAATTGCAAAGGAGAATCCTTGGTGGTAACCTCAGCTAATGTGGGATTTGAAAACATGCTTTTGGAAGTGACAAGCTAGTCATCCAGCCAAATAAGCTAACTAACTTCCCTAACAGTGCAGACACCATTTAAACTCTTTTCTACCAGAGGATGGCTGAATCTCAAGGTTTAATGAATGGTGTCGGTGGGGAGTACATAACAAAGCTTTGCATCAGATGCACTGACAGTATAGATTAGAGTGGTGCTGGAAAAGCACAGCAGATTTGGCAGCATCTGAGGAGCAGGAAATTGATATTTCGGGCAGGAGGCCTTCATCAGGAATGAGGCTGGGAGCCTCTGAGGTGGAGAGATAAATGGGAAGGGGTGGGGCTGGGGAGAAGGTAGCCTGAAGTGCAATAAGTGGATGGAGGTAGGGATAAAGATGATAGGTCAGAGAGGAGGGTGGAGCAGATAGGTAGGAAGGAAGATTGGCATGTAGGACAGGTCATGAGGATGGTGCTGAGCTGGAAGGTTGGAACAATGGTAAGGTGGGGGAGGGGAAATGAGAAAACTGGTGAAGTCCATATTGATGCCCTGGAGTTGAAGTCAGCGAAGTGGTAGCTGCAGCTTTGGCTGTGTGGTTGGTCTGGAGTGGGGACTCCTAGAGATGTTGGTGTGGCAGCAACAGCAGAACCCAGTACTCTTGGAGCATTGGCTGGACCTGGAACATAGTCTCATTGCAGCCTGAAGATTGGAACACCTTACAGAAACCCCCGAGACCTTAAAAAAACCTGGAGAAATGCTTGACAAGGGTTCTAAAGTTGAACATTATTTCTTATTTTTCTGCCTTCATATTTTTCTGTCAATTAAAGTAATTTTGTTTTATCATTTTGTAATCCAAAATGGTGCTGGATTGGGCAACAAACTTTTTACCGTATTTTCCCAAATACATGTGACAATAAAATCATTCAAAATTTAAATCACTCAATGTCTCAAATAGTGACTGTGGAGGTTACCCATCACTTACCCGTGGGAAATGATTTCGCAGGACCAAGGTAACTTCTCCAGTAGTCATGAAGTGAGGTCAAGGTGACAGAATAATTTATAGGGGAAGATTCCAGGAGCTTTTCCTTCATGTGAGATCACCTGAGCAATGATGAAATGAAGTCGATCATCAGCGATTGAATTGCTACTGCACACAGATATTTGATGATTTGAAATTTGCTTGCAGAGTTTGGATAATGCAAAGAATGTGCTCAATATGTCTTCTCTGATTGAGGTTCAGCAAGCCAATCCAGAGTTGAGTAGCCAAATTGGTTGAAATTGAAACTGAGCAAGATTTGAAATGCTGCTCTGTAAAAAAATGGGATGCTGAGGATGAAGTGGAGTTCTCTTCACAAGACCTGTGGATGAAGATTGGTGGTTATTCACCAGATAGTTATACCACCCAATATCATCAAGAACTGTGGGCAGCATGATGGCAGCGTGGTTAGCACTGCTGCCTCACAGTACCAAAGACCTGGGTTCAATTCCTGCCTCAGGCAACTGTCTGTGTGATGCGCTGAAAGACCACCGTGTAAGATCGGCCTGCCTAAAGAAGAACAGGAAGCCCATGCGGACGTTTTTTGGGCTCTGCTGATGCCTCAGCCAAATATATGCATAAGATTGAGAAATGCACAGACCTGTATATGACAATGATAAATTCTGATCTGTGTCTGTAAATGTTGACATATGTATGGCATGACCAAATGTACAGACCATCAAATCATTTTATGAATAAAGTATATTTTTGAAACAAAAAAAAACTGTCTGTGTGCCTTTTGGCTTGGATTGTGTGTAGTTCCTGAGGACTAAAGGAAGTGATTCTGCTCAAGTGCTGCAGGTTTGACGCAGCGGACGTGTGCTGGCAGGGGAGAAAACACGGGGGTTGTGTTGTGAGTCGTCGGAGTTGCTGGAGACCATCGCTGGATCATGATTGGATGTTGGAGGATCATTTGGTTGTGCTGACCTGCTCTTGGTGGATCTTTATGCTGGCTTCAGCCTAACACCAATTCAGGTACCAGCCAAGTTCAGAGCTATGGCCTCAGCAGCCGCTCGTAGCCCAGGCCAGGGCATTCGCAACACAGTCAGGGTGACTGTGAAGAAGGTGAAGGCGTGTACACAAGTTGATCGGACAGTGTTCGTGAAGGGTTTGCTGGAATGCTGTGAGTTTGAAGCAGTGGACGTGTACTGCCTGCAGGATTTCCTAGGGGCAGGCTATTTCGATGTGACCTTCAGGAGTGTGAAGAATTGCGAGCAGCTCCTGAAGGTCTTCAAGGAGAAGGAAGGGGAACCTCTGTTCTCCATCTTGTCGGTGGTCCCGTTGTGTGTGCTTCCTGCACAGAGGAGTTGGGTTGTAACAATCCATATGTATAATCCCCATGTCCCAGCAGCGGATGTCCTGACCTTCCTGAGGAGATATGTCCAGGTCAAGGGAGAAAGCACTGATGAGGTTGATCCATTCGGGATCTGGACCAGCAAACGACAGGTCAGGGTAACCCTGAGGGTCGATGCCAGTGAGAGCATCCTCCACCCACCCTCCAGCTTTGCCATCGGAGGAAGCAGAGGTTACCTGACATACGCAGGGCAGCCGAAAGTGTGCCGATCCTGCGGGAGGTCAGGCCACATGGCGGCGGATTGTAAGGTGACTGTCTGTCGAAACTGCAAGCAGGAAGGCCACCCGACCAAGGAATGTAAGGAGGCCAAGAATGTAATCTGTGTGGGGAGGCGGGCTACATGTACAAGGCCTGCCCAAGACGAGGGGCCGCCACCTACGCACAGATGGCCGGAGGTGGCAACATAAGCTGTGGACCGCATAAGACCAGCAAGGTACCACAAACCAGCACAGGAACGGTGTCTGGGGGCACCCAGAAGGAAGGGCAGGCTGTAGCAGAGCAGATGGCAGACAGCGGGGAGGTGCAGCAACCGATCCAAGCTCCTTCAAGACAGATGGAGGAAATGGAAGAGGGGGGATCAAAGGAGGCAGAGGATTGGATTACTGTCAAAAGCAGGAAGAGGAAACCTCACCAGGCCCCCAAAGCCACCCAGCAAAGGGGCAAGCGACACCTACATGATGAGGATACAGGCAGCTCTTCTGACGGTGAGGACGGGCGCAACGAGGGTTGTCACCAGAGGAAGAGACAGAGCGCCGTGGGGAGAAAGGAGGGCAGCACCGCCCAAGCAGGAAAAGACGACCCCTCTGAGGGGATGGGTAAAGACCCCCCCTACCCGGTGAGAACCAAAAGGTACCCAGTGGCCCACAGCTCCAGGTAACTGGGAGCAGCGGTCCTATGACAGCCCTGCTGTCTGATGGAGAACTGAACTGTGCAGACCCTGGGCCTGACCCGAAGACACCAGAGCGGGGAAATGGCTCCAGTGTGGAGCCGGACAGCTACCTCAGCCCTGGGAGGGTCCAGCAGTTTGCTGTCACCACGGGGATGCACACAGCTACTCCAGAGAGGCAAGACCAGCAGCAAATGGGCACTGGTAACCTTGTAAACTTTTTAAAATGGGGGTAAGAATTGCCAGCATCAATGTGCGTAGCATCAAATTGGCTACGTGATGTGTTTCTACGCTGGCCTTCCTGGCCAACGTTAAAGCCGACGTCCTGTTTCTGCAGGAGTGTGGGATACCACACCTCAGCAGTTACAGGAGATGGTCGAGCTTGTGGGCCCATGGGCCATCAGTTTGGTCGGGGGGGCAACAATAGCCGCGCCTCCGGCCTGGGTATCCTGTTGCGAGGAGGCAACTTCACCATCTCCGAGGTTAAGGAGGTGGTGGGCGGATGCCTCCTCGTCACCGACGTCATGTACAGGAATGCTCCCCTGAGACTGATTAATGTGTACGCCCCAGTGGCTAAGAGGGAACGGTTGGCTGTCCTGCAGCAGCTTCCACTGTTGCTGGCTACGTCCAGGCCGGTCATTCTGGCCGGAGACATCAACTGTATCATTGATGCAGAATGATGATCTGGCGGGGGGGACAGTAAACTGGACGCCATGTCCAGAGCCCTGATGGACACGGTAAAAGATGCCACGCTGCACGACGTCTTCAGCATCCCTGCAGATGGAGTGCAGTGTAGATACACCTGGTCACGGGCAGACGGGTCTATCCGCTCAAGGATAGATTACCTGTTTGTGTCCCGAACGCTCTCGGTCAGATCCACCAACGTCAAGCCGGTGTTCTTCTGAGACCACTGCCTCCTGCTGGCCGACTATCACCTACAGGACGAGCAGCGGACTGGTAAGGGAACGTGGAAGCTGAACACAAAGCTGTTGACCCCGGGAAACATTGAGGTGCTCAAGAGGGACTACGCAGGTTGAAGAACTGTGAAGCCCCTCTTTGAGTCCCCAGCAGACTGGTGGGAAACAGTAAAAGGGAACATCAAGAGGTTCTTCATCCTCAAAGGTGTTCAGGAGGCGAGAGAGAGGCGGCAAAAACTGTCCCAGCTCCAGGAAAGTATGCAGAACCTGCTCCTGCTACAGACGATGGGGTCGATGTCACGGAGGACCTCAAGGAGGTGAAGGGTCAGCAAGCCTCGCTCTTTGCCTCAGAGGCCTCCAAGATAATCTTCCGGTCCAGGGTCTGCTCAGTGGAGCAGGACGAGACGTGCTCACGTTTCTTCCTCCAGAAGGTGCACAAAGAGAGCTCTGTGCTCAGCAGCCTGAAGGAAGAAGATGGCTCGGTAACGTCATCTCAGGCTGACGTCATGAGGATCAGTAAATCCTTCTATGCCAGTCTGTATGATGCGAAGCCGACCGACAGTGCGCCCTCCCAGTTGTTCCTGTCCTTTATCACGGAGGTCTTAGACGACAAAACACGAGAGAGGCTGGACCAGCCGCTATCTCTGGATGAGCTGACCAAGGCCCTTGAGTCCTTCAAAAAGAAGAAAACTCCCGGAAGTGATGGCTTACCGGTCGAGCTCTGATCCGCTCTGTGGGACTTGATTGGCCAGGACCTGCTGGAGGTGTATGTCAGTATGCTTCGGGCAGGTACCATGAGTGAATCCATGAGGAAAGGCATCATCACCCTCATCTACAAGCAGAAGGGGGAGAGGGAGGAACTCAAAAATTGGAGACCAATCTCACTGTTGAATGCGGATTATAAAATCCTGTCAAAGGTCATCGCCAACCGGGTCAGGTCTGCTCTGGGGTCAGTGATTCACTCTGACCAAACCTGTGCTGTGCTGGGCAGGAAGATCACTGAGTCTCGCACTCCTAAGGGATATGATCGCCTACGTGCAGGACAGAGGGTTGGACACCTGCCTGATCAGCCTGGACCAGGAGAAAGCCTTTGACAGGATATCACACAGGTATATGAGAGATGTTCTCTCCAAAATGGGCTTTGGGAAGGGAATCTGCAATTGGATCAGACTGCTCTACACCAACATTGTCAGTGCAGTCTCAATCGATGGGTGGGAATCAGATAGCTTCCCAGTCAGATCTGGAGTCAGGCAGGGCTGCCCTCTCTCTCCTGCCTTGTTTGTATGCTGCATAGAGCCATTTGCCGAGTCCATCAGGAAGGATGCGAGCCTGAGAGGGGTGACTATTCCTGGCAGCGGGGGCCTGCAGGTTAAGGCCTCCCTGTACATGGATGATGTCGCCGTTTTCTGCTCGGATCCGCTGTCCGTGCACAGACTCATGTGCATATGTGACCACTTCGAACGGGCCTTGGGGGCCAAGGTAAACCGAGGCAAGAGCGTGGCCATGCTCTTCGGGAACTGGGCCGACCAATCCTCGATCCCCTTCACCGTCAGGACCGACCACCTGAAGGTGCTGGGTATTTGGTTCGGGAGACTGGGGCATGCGCCAAGTCTTGGGAGGAGCGTATCAGCAAAATGAGGCAGAAACTGGGCAGATGGAAGCTACAGTCGCTCCCCATCGCGGGAAAAACCCTGGTCATCAGGTGTGAGGCACTGTCATTGCTGTTGTACATGGCACAGGTCTGACCTATTCCCAGAACCTGTGCCGCTGCAGTCACCCAGGCCATCTTCCAATTTATATGGAGATCAAAGATGGACCGGGTCTGAAGGGACTCGATGTATAAAGATCTGGGCAACGGGGGAAAGAATGCCCCCAAAGCCACCCTCACCTTGATGGCCACCTTTGTGTGTGGCTGCATCAAGCTGTGCATGGATCCCTGGTACGCAAACACCAAGTGTCACTACGTACTGAGGTTCTACCTGTCCCCGGTGTTGCGAAGGATGGGCCTGGCCTCGCTTCCGTGGAATGCTCCTAGTAGTTGGACCGTTCCGTATCACCTGTCCTTCGTGGAGAAGTTTATGAAGAAAAACACCTTTGACCACAAGTCCGTCAGGAAGTGGTCAGCACGTAGTGTCCTTGAGACCCTTCGGGAAAAGGAGAGGGCGGATCCTGTCGAGCGGTTCCCTGAGCAGACTGTCAAAGCCATTTGGCAGAATGCCTCATCACTAGAACTTTCCAACAACCACCAAGACATGGCTTGGCTGGTGGTGAGAAGGGCTCTGCCTGTGAGATCCTTTATGCACGCCCGGACTCTCAGCCGCACCACACGCTGCCCTTGAAGCGGCTGCGGGGGGGACGAGACTGTCACACACCTCCTTCTGGAATGTGCCTACGCAGAAGAAATCTGGAGAGGAATGCAGTGGTGTTTGTCGAGGTTCGTCCCGAGCAGCGCTGTGACGCGGGACTCCGTGCTCTACGGTCTGTTCCCTGGGACGCACACCGAGACGAACATTAACTGCGTCTGGAGGATCATCAACTCAGTGAAGGACACTCTCTGGGCGGTCCAAAACCTGTTGATCTTCCAGCTGAAGGAGTTGACCCCGACTGAGTGTTGCAGACTGGCACATTCCAAGGTCCAGGACTATGTGTTGAGAGACGCGCTGAAACTTGGGGCAGTTGCAGCCAAGGCGCGGTGGGAAAAGACCACCGTGTAACATCTGCCTGCCTAAGAAGAACAGGGGGCCCATGCGATCATTTGGTCTCTGCTGACAGCTCAGCTAAATATATGGACATATGATTGATAAACGTACAGACCTGTACATACAAATGACAAATTTTGATCTCTGTATGCAAATGTTTACGTATGTATGGCATGACCAACTGTACAGACCATCAAATTATTTAATGAATAAAGTATATTTTTGAAATAAAAAAAACTGTCTGTGTAGAGTTTGCACATTCTCCCTGTGTCTGTGTGGGTTTCCCCCAGGTGCTCCGGTTTCCTCCCACAGTCCAAGGATGTGCAGGTTAGGTGAATTGGCCATGCTAAATTGCCCATAGGTTAGGTACATTAGTCAGGGGTAAATGTAGGAGAATAGATCTGGGTAGGATACTCTTTGGGGGTCAGTGTGGACTTGTTGGGCTGAAGGGCCTGTTTCCAAATAGTAGGGATTCTAATTCTAACATACTGAAAGAGGGAGACCTGAATTGCACACATTATTCCAAAAGTGGCCTAACCAATGTCCTGTAGGTGAATTGGCCATCTAAGCTGCCCATAGTGTTAGTTGAAGGGGTAAATCTATGGGAATGGGTCTGGGTGGGTTGCTCTTCGGAGGGTTGGTGTGGACTTGTTGGGCTGAAGGGCCTGTTTCCACACTGTGAGTAATCTAATCTAATCATAAGGGTAGTCCTTAAATTTGTAAACGTAGTAATCCAGAAGTCAACATTTATACTGGCAGGTCTTCACAGGAAGTGGTAAAGCTTTGTAAAACATGTTCTATGTACCGGATAGTGTAAAAATTACAACATGGAATCAAACTAGCACCTCTAATTCTCATATCAATACTCAAGGACCTGTTTAGTCAATTGTTTGAGGATTGTGGGAGATCTTTACTGAAAACAAGAATGGAACATCAGCATATCCTTACGACCACGGTTACAGCTACTTGACTCAAACCCACCAGAATGCCCTTAAGAATGGATTACTGATGGAGATCTAGTCAGATCCAAGTTTGAATTTTATGAATTTTATGAGTTTTCAGAAAGTTATGGGGAGCTTGGGTATAACACAGTTAACGTCTTTGGCATACCATCCAGAAGCACAGGAACTTTGGAAAGGAAGCATCGAATCCCCAAAATGATGATCAAGGTGTTGAGTCATTACTATCCTCATGACTAGGACAAAGGCCCAGAATTTCTATTGTTTGCCACATTGGACTCCCTTAATGTGTTTGCTGGTGTTAGACGCTTTGAATTATTTTATAGCAGTGAGCGTAAAGGGTGCTCAGATACTAATCACAGAACTGTTTCTGGAACTGAAGGATGGGTTTTCCATGATAGACTATGTATCTGTGTTCCAGGACTCACAGGAGTAGCTCAAGAACACCTCAGAATATCATAAACAGCCATGAAACAATAGGCTGACAAACATGACGAAATCCCCAGGGGATGAGGTGCTAGTGTTACTGTCTTTACAAGGTGAACCTTTAAAAGCAGGGTTCAGTGGTCCAAACAGTAGCTAGAAGGATTGTTAAAGTAAATCATTACCAGGCCAACAGGGAAGAATCCACTGTGTGATAAAAAGATGTTGGAGCAATACCATCACTGGGATGAGGATAAGCAAATGCAGGCAAGTACAGTGTTAAGGAGCATGGCACATGAAAGGGAGAGTGAGGATGAGGCAGAGGGAGACCTCGACACTGCTTAAATGGAATCACCGATGAACCAGTGAGCGAACACTGAACTGTGAGATAGGTTAGAGCCCATGCTGTCATGTTTTGAGGCAGATGAGTGAAACCTAACAAGGCTGTAGCCTGAATTTAAAGGAGTCTGTAATGACAAACCAGGACGTACAACTTTAGCCACAAATAATGTGGATGTGAGAGAATCCCTCCCATAAAACAGCATCCTTATTGCTTAGGGCCAGAGAATCAGACCCAGATGAAAACAGAATCCAAAACACATTGGAAACTCACTTGAGGGTTCTTATGGTAAAGTGGTAGGGTCCCATCAGACAAGTTCTGAGTCCCACTTGCTGCAGAAGTGTAATAACAGACTTGAAATGGTTGACTAGAAACTATCTGGAAAGCACTGACCTGACTCGGTCACGGCAGCTGGAGATCTCCAGCAATGTTAATACTGAAGGCTGATGATTCAACCAGGTTTGACACAGATTAGAATAAGATCAACACATATTAAAGGCAGGCAATTCCTTGTTTGGACAACTCTATCATTAGGGTCAGCAATTTTACCAAAATAGATTTATTCATGCAGTCATACAGAATTTGAATATTGTTGAAGAAAGACATGTTTTTTAAAGCTTTTTGTCTGGCACTCATCTCTACAACTGAAGGGAAATATGAACATTTATACTGCATGAAAGAAGATGGCTGAGTGGTTGACAACTGGAGTCTGTTTGATAGAGGCGCTCCCATAAACAGTACACAGTTAATGATAATTGACAGTTAATAGCCAGGGTTGGTTTAAATTTTAAACCAGGCTGGTTGACTCTGATTCGTCAAACATTTCCCTGAGAAATGCACCAGGGAATGGCTGTCTCCTATTTTGTTGAACTGAACCAGGCACAATTGTGTACATGCTCTTTCTGTCGCCAAAGATCAGGGCCCTGTATGTTAACACTTGTAGCTTCCAGTACATGCAAGTGTAAACTCCACTGACAATCCTAAAATGGTTAGAAGTGTACTTCTTCACACACTGAGGACTACTTGGCAAATGTTGTCTAATCTTGGAATCACTGCGTTGTAAGTCTTGTAAGTGTGTGCTGGTTGAACATGAGGAGTAGGAGAATTGACGTTTCAGGCATAAACCTTTCTTCAGGGCTCCTGAAGGAGGGCTTATACCTGAAACGTTGATTCTCCTGCTCCTTGGATGCTGCCTGACCTGCTGTGCTTTTCCAGCAACACATTTTTCAGCTCTGATCTCCAGCATCTGCAATCCTCACTTTCTCCTGGTTGAACATGGCTTGTATCTTGATTCCTTTGAACAGCCAAAGGTATATGCAGGTTGATACAATCCTTTACCTTTGGTACATATGGCCTACACAGGCATCACACCAGCATTAAAATTCATGTATCACATTACTCATTTGGGTGATGGGCAACATCCTTCTTTGGTTTGGTGCCAGCATCCTGTTACCAGTGAACAGCAACACTCATGTTGCTACTGCACAGTAGCAGCATAAAATAGCTAGCTTCAATATTGCTTTCCAGAGTAATCTGAATTAGACTGGGCATCTTTTAGGACCAGGAATGACCACTTCTGGGCTTTTCATTAGTTTGATTGTTATACAATGAGAAATGATCAGATCAGGGTAACCATTATGACACAGGGTAGCTGTGATGGATACTATTTCAGTACCAAATATGCAAAGTGAATAAGTCTCTGGACTCTATTTTCCAGGTTCCCGATAAGGTCAACTTCACAGTGCTTAGAACTGTAGGAATCTTAAGGTGTTTCCCACCAGGTGAAGATAGGTTCATTTCAATAGAGATTTGTGGATTGGGTTCCAGTGTGGCAGAGTATGTGCAATGGAAGCTAAACATTAATACTCAGTCCCCTTTTCTTTGCAGACTGAAAGAATATGTACATCCACTTTTTAAAATTCATTTCTAGGATGTGGGCCAGCCACTTATTGCCCATTCCTAGTTGCGCTTGAGAAGGTGATGGTGAGCTGCCTTTTTGAGCCTGTCCACCTGCTGTGGGTTGACTCACAATGCCATTAGGGAGGGTGTTCAAGGATTTTGACCAGTGACACGGAAGGAAAGGTGATATATTTCCAAGTGAGGATGGTGAGTGGCTTGGAGGTGAATGTGCAGATGATGGTGTTCTCATGTATCTGCTGCTCTTGTCCTTCTAAATGGAAGTGGTTATGTGTTTGGAAGGTATTGTTTGAGGAGCTTTGGTGAATTTACGCAGTACATCTTATAGACAGTACACATTGCTGCTACTGAGTGTCGGTGCTGGAGGAAGTGGATGCTTGTGGATGTAGTGCCAATCATGGATGGTCTCAAGCTTCTTGAGTGTTGTTGGAGCTGTACTCATCCAGGCAAGTGGGAGTATTCCATCACACTCCTGACATGTGCCTTGTAGATACTGGACAAGCTTTGGGGAGTCAGGAGTTACTCGCCACAGTATTCCTAGCCTCTGATCTGCTCTTGTAGTCACTATGTTTATGTGGTGAGTCCAGTTGAGTTTCTGGTCAACGGTGCTGCCAGGACATTGACAGTAGAGGATTCAATGATGGTAACACCATTGAATGTCAAGGGGTGGTGGTCAGAGTGTATTGGACTGCACCTGTTTCAAGAGTTGACAGCTATTCACTGGTTCATTTCGCAAAGTAATGCCCTGACTAATCAGAGTCAACTTACCTCAATTAAAAATTAAACAAAATTAATCTGTTTACTGCCAATCATCATTAATTGATGCACTCTCCATGCCAAAGCCCTAGAGTCCACTTGCCAAACAATCATCACTCCCCTTCAGTCAGCATAAATATTGGTTTTCCTTTGAATTGGTATTCTTGCAAATTATGCTCCAACAAAATGTATCTCTCTTCAGCAAAATAGATTTGTGAAAGAGTTACTGGTAAGTTTTTTTAAAGATCCAGAGCTAAAGTAAAATCAATCTTTCTCTCACCAAATAGTCTTTTTGAATGTTGAGTGATGCCAATTGATGCTAAAAAATGCTCCAGCAACTATTCAGAGACTGATGAATCAAATGTAGCCCATGTTCCTAATTGTTTAGTTTACCATGATACTATATTGCTATACAGCGGCATTTGAGAAGAACACTTCTTGTTCAGAAAATTACAGGCAGTGAATTTGGTGATACACCTTGTCAAAAGTAGCATTTGCAAGGGCATGTGCAACTTATCTAAAGCATATTATAGTGCATAGACAGTTATTGCCATGGACAGTAAAAATACACTCAGTAATGTATTTCCTTGCTGCTAAAACTAATTGAGGAAAATAGGGATTTTAGTGGGTGTGTAGTTTTTATCACAAGTTCATGCTTAACTATGTCATGGTAGCTGCTCCCCTAATGGATTTTTTCTCAAATAAAACCAGGGTAGTGTGGTCAGCAGAGTGGGCAAAAGTGAGGACTGCAGATGCTGGAAACCAGAGTTTAGATTAGAGTGGTGCTGGAAAAGCACAGCAGGTCAGGCAGCATCCAAGGAGCAGGAAAATTGACATTTCAGGTAAAAGAGTGCCAGACAACTTTTGAGAAGTTGAGACATTTTGATCAATGCCCAATCTTGGCTGTGCCAAATTTCAGCAAGCCTTTCAAAGTAGCAGTAAAAGTAACCATGAAGCAATGGTAGAATGTTGCAAAAACCCATCTGATTTACTAATGGTTAGCAATGTGGTTGAATCTTGATTGCCCTCTGCAATGGTCTAGCAACTCTTACAGTTCAGGGCAATCAGAGATGGACAACAATTACTGTCATTGCCAGTGAAGCTCAACTCACATGAAAAATTTACCTAACAAAAAAAATTAAACAAACTATCACAAATGGCAAATTAAAAAGCAGATAAATAGTTTTTATTGGGAAATACTCTGAGCCAGGGCTTGAGAATTCTCCCATGGAGACCGTTTTCCTCTTCAAATATTATTATAAAATGTTTTACATCGAGCTGAACTGGCATACTGGGCCTGAATTTACCCCCAAACATCTTTAGCACTGAAGTTCACACTTAAGTGTCAGTCTAGATTATGTTCTTAAATTTAATGAAGCTTAAAACTACAACATTCTGACTCAGATGTCAAAGGATTATCACTGAGCCATGCTTTGGTAGTATAGATTTGATGGGATGAAGGACCTCTTCCTTTCTGTGTGATTCTATGCTAATATTCAAAATGAAGCTAACACAAATATTTCAAAATGGCATAAAAGGATCAAAATATCCAAGCTTGAAGGTGGCTGGATAAAAATGTTTGTTGTCTGTATTAGAAGATAAACACATAGGCAGCAAAGATGGACTTTGAAGCTTCTGCTATTTTAAGCTAGACTTGGAACGTAATGCTTGAAAATCAGGTCCATGATGTGCATGTACATTTCCAATGGCACATGAAGATACCATAGTAAAAGGATTTACCTGTGTGTAGCCCACCACTACCCTGCAGAATGCAGCTCAGGCAGATTCAATGTAAAGGAGTGTGTAACACTGATTTGAAGTTATTTTTATTTGTGCTTCCATTTTCATTATCCAGCCAGTGCTCTTAACCTTGCACAGCTGATCTCACATTAAATAAAATTAAGGAGCCTCCCATTAGCACTAATCAACATAACTAAATTATTATTTGTTGGTTGTTGGTGCAAGTACATATGTTTTCAGATATTTAGATATCCGTCTTTCCTTTTGCTTGACTAAAATTTGGTAAGTAGTGTAGAACTTGAGTATTGCTGAATAAAGGTGACATGCATGTCGAAGCTGTTCACCTTGCATTGAACAGGACAGCTACAAGAGTGTTGAATTTCAAAGGGAACAACAATTTGTGCTACATGGTAAACAAAGTGCAGAATGTTGGCAAGTTTCTCTTAGTTTAAAAAATTGCAATTTGACTCTGTTGTTCAAGTTGTTGCTGTGGGGAATGCACCGAGGAACAATTAACCCTAAGTGTTTGTCCAAGTGAAAAAGCACAATATCTGCCCAAATTTGTATTTCTAGCAGAGGGCCAGGCCTTGCGAATGAATTTATACTACATACATAATGTGAGCCTGATGGATAATCGTAAAATGATTGCTATTGTAAATCTTGCAACTATACTTGAGATTGTTCAGTAAGTACTGTCAATTATCACAGAATTTCATTTAATGTTTGACACTATGCTCTGAGAATTTCAAGCAAAGATTGATTGGGTATGATCATTCATCTGCATGTTTTCTCAGCAATAATAAAGTTAAGTAGGCAACAGAGTTCTGAGGAAGGGTCACTTGACCCAAACGTTAACTCTGCTTTCTCTCCACGGTTGCTGTCAGACCTACTGAGCTTTTCCAGCAGTTTCTAATTTTGTCAACAGAGAGTGATTTAGTTGCATTTGAACCTCTTCCCTGTTTATTTAGAACCTTGTACTGAAACAAGTTGCTAACAGTCTTGATAGGGCCTCCTCTTGACATTGTGCATGACTGGAAGAATGGCCAAATATTGTATGACTGATAGAAGAAGGATGAGGAGGAGAGAGAAGGCCTCTCAGCAAGAAGTTAGAAAGACTGAGGACCTTGAGGGAGCTACTAACTGACTTCAACTTCACTAAGGACCATTACATGAGCTCTGTTTGTTTCACAAAAGAGATTGTGTGTGAAGTCCATTAATTAACAAAGAGTCAAATATCAAAGTAACATAAGGACTGTTTTGGATATGGTTGCCATACTTGAATAATGTTATGAGGGTGAGTTGAAGAATATAAATTGAAGTGTTGAGTGCTGATTTATAGGCATTGCTGAAAAATGAGATTTGGGAAACTATGAATTGAGCAGTGGATGAGGCGAGTGAAAGTTGGCCAGATGTCTCTTTGAAAGAAAAGCTCACTTTCCTTGAGAGTTGGTATCACATTATTAAACTCCTTCCACATCTATGTCCTTGGACTAACACTCTTGACATTGAGTCTTTGTTGCTAGTTCTTTTCACTGTCTCCTAAACATATACTTGGAGGGCCAGAAAATGGAAACAGGATATACCTCTCCTTCTCTTCATGTCAAGAAACCTTCTCACATGTAGAGCCATTTCTTAAAGCATGTCAGCCCAGATTCACCTTACAAAAAGCTTCCCACTACTTTGTGCAGAAACAATGATATAAAGACAGTCTTTAAATTGTTGCAATATTGGGTGCCCTGTAAACTAAGAATCAGTTAGGAATCATTTAAAATGGAAGATATCATTAATTTAACATATTTATGAAGGCATTATTCTCTTATTTTAATACATGGATTAGTCTCTGTTAAATGACTAATATTTACACTCTGGCAGCTGGCAAAGGAACATTACAGAAAATGGCTGCCATTTTTGCAGTTATATTGGAGCTACTTCAAAGCTACTGAATGAATATTACATCATTATCATTAACTTGGGAACATTATCCTCAAGGAACCCTACATATTTATAACTTCAGATATCACAGTTCATAAAACCTGTAAAAGTTTGAAAAGTTAGAACAGAAGTTGGTAAGAGGTTTGAAGAATTATCTAACAATAGGATAAGTGGGAAATATAGTGTATTGGAACATTATCCTTTCACCTCTGGGCTTGAATTTGTAATACCCTAGACTGATAGGAATAGCAGTTTCTCTCTGTTAGATGGGAAATTAGTTTGGGCAGTTCTAACTCAGTTACCAGTGAACATAGGCTCATAACAGAAAGCTACTTCTAATCTGGCACAAAATAAGCAATCTTGCTCAAAGAGGCCCCAAGGATGGCTGGTGTAGGAAATAGTAATAAAGCCGAAGGGGGCCTTTTTAGAAGGGAGGATATATTTTTGGAACAGATAAGGGAAAACTTCATTCTGTAACTAACTGGTGCTATACCTGACCCGGTAATGCTTATTGCTGACACTGGAAAATGTCCAATCCCTGGTGCATTGAACAATATAAAATTCAGATATAAAAGAACATTCAATAGCAGTTTGGCACATTGATTCATATAGAGAAAAAAACACAAGGACTACATCAATTGAAATATCAATTTATTTCCCCATTGGTACATAGTTATAAGTGAGCATACATACAAATGCCAAGTTTAAACAATTGCCAAAACACTTAAGTTTTAGTGGGGGAGTACTAAGATTGATTACAAATCTAAGGACATGAATAGAGCTGCATTTATTTTCTTGCACTGAGTCAGAAGAACTGTGACCTCTTTGCAGAATATAAGTAAGATTTGACAGGTTTGTGCATGGACATGTTTAAGATTAAGAAGATGATTTATCACCTTTCTTTTCTAAAATTAAACTATTCATTAAGAACACATGTAAACTCACTCAGGGAGCATATGTTTATCTGGCATTTTCAACAGGAAGTATGAAATTGCCCATGTGAATTGTATTGGAAACCTTTGGATAGGTTATAATCCACAGCACTGCATTGAATAGCTGTTTATGTTTGTTCTCAATTAAAATTATTATGACAATTAGAATCTTGCCATGGCAATTGCTTTAGCAGACTTCATGTCTGATGAATTATAATAAATTATCAACATTGAAGTTATGCCATAAATGAAAATGGTAAAAGAGTTCAGCAAAGAATGGAATCATGCTGTTCATTTTTAAAATTTTAACAGGATTGTTTACATTATCTTCCTTTTGATGGGCCCGAATTACTTTAATTTTGCATACATGGTCCTTAATTCAAGTTATAAGTTTGTAATTCATTTTATTCTCTCTCACACACACAATCTCAAATTATACAGATTTATACCTGTCTGATATAGTCATCTGTTTAAGTATTCATACACAACATTCTGTTTGAACATTAGTGCTATATTTGAAAATCTCTTCCCAGACTCTGAATGAGATATAAGTATAATCTGGACCACTAACAGGCAACCAGTTTTCTTTATCATTTTACGTGTCAGTTGAAAGCTTTCTTGTCTCTCACCATTTTTCAACACTACTAAAGTAACTACTCCTCTAAAGCAAAGTACAAATTATTATAAATTATCTACAAAGCACAGAGAAAAGTTTATTCAGCCCAGGATATCCATTCTCTTGTGCTTCACATGAACTTCCTTGCAATATTCTTCATTTAATCCCATCGCTTCTAAACTATTCAGCTCTTCTGCTTCCTGTGGTGGTGAGATCCATATTTTAACCACTCTCTGGGTATAAAAGAAAGATTCTCCAAATTCCCTATTGGAATTATTAGCTTATATTTATCATCACTAGTTCTCATCTTGCCTGTAACTTAAAATACCTTCTCTTTGTCTATGCTTTCAAATTATTTCAAAATCTTGGTGACCCCCCCCCCCCCCCCGTTAGATCACGTGTCAGACTTTTCTTTTTGAGAGCAAAGAGTCCCAGCCCATTCAGTCTTTCTCAATTTATATCACCTCTCATTTCTGGTCTTATTCTAGTAAATCTTCTATTTACACCTTCGCAATTGCTGATATATCATTTGGATGGTATGATCAGAACTGTACAAATCACTTCAAATGTGATCTACTTTAGATTCCTCGCACATTTGACATACCATTGCTTTTTTTCAATTCTATCCCTTAACGATGGACCCCAATATTGTGGTGCTATCATTAGTGGATCTTTGACAGGAGTAGGGACCCTTGAGTGTGGAGGTCCTGCATAGCTAGAGCTGCTGGCCAATGAGAGGGCAGCAACTCTTCCCCTTCGCAATGCCACTGTGGAAGCCATTGCTGCTGGCATTCAGCTGACACTAGAGGTTACCATGTGACCCAGGTCACAGGTATGTAATGTGGGTTGTTGGTGGTGGAGGGGGTGGGGAGCTGGGAGGGGCTTCTTAGGCTATGTGAAATGGGGAGATGGATGTAGGGGGCTCAACAGCAAAGGCAGAGGACTGGCTGTCAGCAATTCCGCCCACTCCTAATGCCGGGGCTTTGCTTGGGTACTGGGTGCCTTTGATTGAGGGACACTCCATCCCCTAAGAAGTAGTAAGCTGGTTCTCATGATTTGAGCTACCTTACAGGCTGCCTGACAACAGGCTGGATTCCAGCTAGATGCATAGTCACACCAGCGAGAGGGAGCTTTCAAGTGGCCAATTGATGACTGTTTAAGGCCTTGACTGGTGGTATGGCAGGCAGGTTGACCATGGTGGCCTTCCCACCACTGAACTTAATTCTGACAGAGGCAGAACGATGGCTGGGTTCAGGCTAATTAATTCCCCTTCTTACCTCACCATCTGAGAGAGCAGAAAATTGTACTCATACTGTGAAATCTAAAGATAGAATTGGTAGCAGGAAGTGGGATAGTGGGAGATCTAGACTGAGTGGAAGTGAAATGACAGTTTCCAGATGTGAGGATAAAATTTCAAAATTAAATTGGTGGAGGCTTGGAGACTGCATGGGTCTCTTGTTGCCAAATGGTGGGAACCTATTTACAATGCATTAGCATGTCCTAAATACACATTAAGTCACAAGTGCATCAGGATATAATTTAACCTGAATACGTTGGTAACAAATGCTTGCCTTCACTTCTATGCCTGGTAAAACTGTATGGAGCAGGTGAGAGGTCTTGGTGGAGATTTGGAATAAATAGCAGCTAAGGAGGTCTAAGACTATTCACAGCATTGCAAGGGTGAGGTTGGGAGAGTGAAGATTACGGATGCCAGGTCAAGAATGATACAGCAAAGGTTGAGGATGATGGTGGGCAGGTGAGCAATGATGAGGTGAAGTATGAGAGCATTGGTTGGAAGATTGGGAGTGAGGATAATGAAGGGGAAGATGATCATGAAGGAAGACACGGTTTGACTCAATCTGAAAGTCCAAGCTGATGGATAAATATATGATGGTGGTCTGTGAGATTCAATTGAAACCTTTTGTCAGTCAGACTGAACCTCGTTCAAGGTCGTTGGTCACTGCCAAAGAACTGTCGCTGTGGAAGTGCAGCATCTCTTCTGATTATAACACCATAACCTCTGGCACCGAGAAGACTAAACAAGCATGCTTTTCTCAAGACTATCTCCATATAGAGAGTAAAATCAAATGTACCCACACTTCTAACTTGAAAATAAGTCAATGAGCTCAGACCTACATGTTCTAGACTCTGGGATTAGGTTCCTTACAGCTTTATTGTACTTTCCACAAATGGAATGCATTGTCTGCAGTCTCTGTTCAGACATCACCATCTAAGGGGTGCAAATGTTATGGGCAGGGATGTGGGCGGGTGGAAGTCCCAAAAGCTAGTTTATTAGTGAGGTTCTAAGTTAATAAAATCTAATAAATGCATAAACCGTCCATTTGTCAATTTACTCAGAGTCAAGATTGGAGTGGTGCTGGAAAAACACAGCAGGTCAGGCAGCATCTGAGGAGCAGGAAAGCCAATGTGATGTTTTGGGCAATAGCCTTTCATCAGGAATGAGGCTGGGAGCATTGGGGGTGGAGAGATAAATGGGAGGGGGTGGGGCTATGGAGAAGGTAGCTAAGAGTGCAATAGGTGGATGGAGGTGGGAGTAAAGGTGATAGGTCAGAGAGGAGGGTGGAGCGGATAGGTAGGAAGGAAAATTGGCAGGTAGGACAGGTCATGAGGATGGTGCTGAGCTGGCAGGTTGGAACTGAGGTAAGGTGGGGTGAGGGGAAATGGGGAAACTGGTGAAGTCCACATTGATGCCCTGGGGTTGAAGTATTCCAAGGTGGAAGATGAGGCGTTCTTCCTCCAGGCGTCGGGTAGTGAGGGAGTGTGGGTGGAAGAGGCCCAGGACCTGCATGTCCTCAGCAGAGTGGGAGGGGGAGTTGAAATGTTCAGCCATGGAGTGGTGGGTAATCCAGAGCCTTAGGCTAATACTCTAGGGACATGGTTTTGAGCCCTATCATGGTAGATGGTGAAATTTGAATTAATGAAAATCTGGAATTAAAAACTAGTCTAATGGTGACCATATAACTACTGTTGGTCATTGTTAAAATCCCAACTGGTTCAGTATTATTCTTGATGCAACAAGATTTGTCATCCTCACTTGATCTGATCTTCATGTGACTCCAAGCCCACAGGAAAATGGTTGACACTTAACTGCTCTCTGAAATGGTCCCAGTAAGCCAGTCAGTTCAGTAGCTAGGGATGGTCAATAAATACCAGCCGAGTCGATGACATTTGCATCCCATGAGTAAGTTAGAAAATGTTGTCATGACTCATACTTAGCCAAAAAACTGTTAGATTCAGTGGTCAACCTTCCTGTGAATCTTTATAGTTACATTGATATTTACAAATAACAGTTAACTGCTTTGGTTTGACACCTGTGCTATCATTGTGCCATTACAACACCTTACACCTATGATTTCTCTGGTTACGATCTTGATGCAACCCCACCACCCAGAAGAAAGATAGAGATAGGCTCCTGAGTGCTGACATTACCTCAGTCTCTATCATCTGATGATCCAATGAACTGGCCTCCTTATTCTTCTGACTGAAATATATTGCCTCACACTAATCAATATTGAAGTTCATTTCTCAATTAAACATCCATTTGCTAATTTATTTTGCTTTGCCATATTTTATTTCAGTTCCCTGTATTAACATATGCTAATTTTATGTCATCTACAAATTTTAAAAATTGACGACTAATTTTTGAGGTGAATTTCTTTTAGTGCAAATGATGAGCAACAGTAGTCCCAGCATCAATCCATCGAACACCTATGCTTTGCCAATCTGAGTATCTACTATCTACCCTGTTTTATAATCAGCTTACAATTGCTCCTTTTCTTCCATATATGGTGTGATACTACATACCTTTGTCCCCTTCTGACATTGGACTTTACTAAAATTGCACACACTGCTAATTTTCATCTGACCTCAAAATCCGCACTTTTCTTGTATTTCTCTTTACACATAAGGCTTATAGGTTCTCTTCTCCTCTCTTTCTTGGACAGGATCACGAACAAAAGTCAACATAGAAATAAAGGCACTAAGCAATGCTGAGAAACTTTCATGAACACTGCAGACATTACCAACCAGAGCTTGGTTGCCCTCATTTTCCCACTTGAATCAGAAGGTTTTGGATTTACACGACAACGTGGAACTGAGGAAATTAAACTGCATTCATAGGTTGATCTAAGAGATCATGTGGTACTATTTTGAAGAAAAGCAGTTATCCCACGGTGTCCTGGCTAATAATTATTCCTGTCATCAATGTTACAATAGCAGATTGTTTGGATGCTATTGTGATGATGCTGTGGCTTTCAGAGGTTATTTTGTCCTAGTTTTTTAAAAGAGAGATTGAATGAGAGGTATTGAGCTGTCTGTAAGAAAATAAACAGCTTGTGAGGCCTTGGGTTTTTTAAATTAAAGTTAGATCAATAGAGACAGAATAGCTTGGTGTGGCCAGCTCTCACAGACCAGGCTTTCTAGATTTGTTTTTAGTTTTGAGGTTCAGCTTTAAGCAGTCGCTGTTGTGGGCTAGAAGTAGTCGAAGCTATCTTTTCCCTCTCTCCATTACAGCTCGAAGATGTTCACAAACTGGCTACTATTTTTCCTAAGGTACTGATTAGAGTTGCTGCAGGAGATCTATGGTCATAAAATATGCTATGGAAGTACAAATATTTAATTGTATGAAATTATTGGACAGCTTTCTTTACTGTTGGGGATGTTGAACTGATAGCATCTTTATACAAATCTATTGTTTGACCTTGTTTATAGAGTCATAGAGTCATCCAGTATGGAAACAGATCGGGATCGCTTTCTACGTGCTTATGGCTTATCCCGTGAGGCATATTCATTCTCCTGGATTTTCCTTTTTGCCAAGGGATGTATTTATGAGATGTTACTATATTGGAACAGTTAATTAGTAATAATAGTTGCTGTATCTACTATTCTGTTAAGTTTTCCAATACAGTTGTTATTCTAAGTTTTTTTTTCTTTTGTTTGTATTTTAATTATAGTGTTTGAATAAATTGGGTTTTGCTTAGTGTTGAGTAGTTTGATCATTCGCATTGCCTCTGGAATGTGGCACTTTACATTTACTTTGAAACTAAGAAAAAGTTAGAGTCTAGGCTGGTTTCCTAAAATATTTTGAGAGAGTCTGGTCTAATCCATGGCATTAGCACATTGTTACTTGTGGGAGCTTGATGTTCACAAACTGGCTACTATTTTTCCTAAGGTACTGATTACAGTTGCTGCAGGAGATCTATGGTCATAAAATATGCTATGGAAGTACAAATATTTAATTGTATGAAATTATTGGACAGCTTTCTTTACTGTTGGGGATGTTGAACTGATAGCATCTTTATACAAATCTATTGTTTGACCTTGTTTATAGAGTCATAGAGTCATCCAGTATGGAAACAGACCCTCTGGTCCATACTGACCATGTTCCCAAACTAACCTAGTCCGACTTGCCTGCATTTGGCCTATATCACTCCATATTTTTGCTACTCATGTTCCTATCTAAATGTCTTTTAAATGTTGTAGCTGGACCTATATTCACCAATTTCTCTGGCAGTCCATTCCACACATGAACCACTCTCTATAAGTTGCCTTTTAGAAACAAAACAGGGGAATTGTCAAGACTTATATTCCTAACCAAAACATCAGTACTAGGCATTCCAAAGGCTGCTGGAAGTGTGTTTGGGATGCACCACTCGAGTCTCAAGCTAACTGTAAAAATATTAGTCTGCTTGCACTGACCAACAAAATACTGGGGGTAAAATAATTCAGTGCTGCTAGCTGTACCTAAAAACATAAAGATGTAGATAAACTGATAGACTGAAAACTTACTGACACCAACTATGTTTAGCGCTTATTTTGTGGTGTTTGGTATTATGACAGGATGGGTGGGAATTCTGCCAAGTTTGCATTAATCAGTGGTGAATTCTACTAGAGGACATTGCTGTTGTAGATTCAGTCTGTCATTTGGGAATTCTGTATGGTAATGAATTCTGTGGGGTTTCAGGAGATGTATGTCTGTGACACAAGAAGACCACTGGCACAGTAGTCCAATTACTTACTTGTTTCCCATATGACCCTTTTGTAAAATAATCTCTTCAAAAGTCAGAACATGTCCATACGTTTGTGAAATCCTTTAGTATTTCCTGTTTGATCAGTTACAATGGCAACTTGTCACATTTGCTCAAGAAATCACCCTAGTTTAAGCACAGGTTACGTGGCTGTTAATGCAGGCAGCAGTCTGTCCAGAAATCTAGTAGCATGAGTTAGCTCTGTCCAAATACACCCACAGCCCAAAGCGGATGAGGATGACATGATGAACAGTGTTCAGAAGCAGGAATCCCTGGGAATCTTTGTGGCTGCCACGTGTTCACAGAAGTAGCCTGGTAACTGATGAGCTGAAGCAATGGGAGACAGGGTTAGAATGTGTGACCAGGGTTGTAGTGTGATGGGGGAGCGGGAATCTAAAGCAATGGGAGGCTGTGTTAGAATGTGTGACCAAAGCTGTAGTGGGATGGGGGTAGTGAGAACCTGAAGCAAAAGAGGCAAAGGTTATCTTATGTGAGCAGAACTATGACTCCTGCTTCTCTTGGACCAAGGGGAAATGTCAGAAAATGTGTTTTTGAAAGTTGCACGTGCACCAATCCTCCTTTGTGGTTCCCTTACTGACTGAAATTTCCACAACTTTTAGTTAAATGTGCATTGACATTCAAAAGCCTGTGTTTTAAAATGCCAAATGTATGAGCATATCATGAATGCATCATCTAATGCCCACAAGAACCATATTAAATTTTAATCCTTACACAGTTCCCTTTCAGCAGGTGGGTTAAAATTTGTGGAATGGTGATTCAGTGGTTAACACTGCTGCCTCACAGCACCAGGGACCTGGGTTTGATTCCAGCCTCAGGTGACTATCTGTGTGGAGTTTGCACATTCTCCCTGTGTCTACATGGGTTTCCTCCGGGTGCTCCAGTTTCCTCCCACAGTCCAAAAATGTGCAGGTTAGGTGAATTGGCCATGTTAAATTTCCCACAGTGTTCAGGGATGTGCTAGTTAGGGGCAAAATGTAGAGTAATTAGGCAAGGGAATGGGTCTGGGTGGGATACTCTTTGGAGGGTTATTGTGGACTTGTTGGGCTGAAGGGCCTGTTTCCACATTGTAGGGATTCTAAAATCAGCATTATTTTTCATGTTGTACTTATTTTAGTTATAGAATACTGCAATGTATATATTTCTACAACATGACAACTCTTCATAATCTTAAAAATGTCCATCAAGGCTCCCATTTGTCTTCATCTTGGAAGAGAGTAAAGCTGTGCACAGCAACAAGATGTTCATTGCCCAGTCCCCCAAGTCCTACCATTAACCTTGCTGTCTTCTACTAAAGCCTCGGCAATGACATGATAACGTGAGGATGGGTACCAAAGCTGCAGACAAATTCCAGACATGTTCTCGGTAAAGTTAAACTAGAAAAAGCAGAGAATGAAACAGTTGGTTGATGTCAGTGGGGGATAGATTCACCCAACAACTCTGGTTGGAAAGTTATTGTTGCATCAGTGTAGGCTGGAGCTGCAAGTCAGGACTGTGTGAATATCATGATGCAACTGATTCTGCAAACATTGCCCAGAAAGTTAAATATCCAAAGGCAATTACCTGGTGTCTGGAATCCTTTGAGAAGTCCCCAATTCTGGATTAGAAGGTGCAACTTTCCCAGGCCTTGAACAGCATGGGCAATGGCAAAGAAGTTGGGAAAACACAGTATGAATGATGAAAAAAGATCAGGTTCCTAATACTGACAAAAACAATTCTGATTTTCCTCTTAAAGTTTAAGCATTGAATTCTGAATCTTGCTAATGAACAGCGATTACCTTGTTTCCATACATTTGAATCTCATTAATAGCTCATTATTAATAGCTCTATTCCTTAGTGAGTAATTGGATAGCTGTCAGGTAAGTCAGAGTGGTTACCTGATGTCACAACTCTCCATTTACTAGTCCAGGCCTTCATCAGCTCCACTATAACCCATGTGTGCCTTGAACAGCTTCTTCCACCTTTTCTCCATGCAACTCAGCCCTTCAGGACTTCACTTGGAGCTCATAGACACTTGCATGCTTCTGCTAGGTTGCTTTGCCTATTGGGATATGCACACAGCTTCATAAGATGCAACTATGCCTCTTAGCTTGCTTTCTTAGCTCTCACTCACATTACACCAACTTTGAAGCTCACAACATCTTTAGTTTTCATTACTTCTTATCACATTGACATTCCAATGACAATTTATAGACAGTCAGAATTTAATTTGCAATTGCTTTTCACGTTGACAGGAGGGCAGACAGCTTGTCATACGTAGCAGCACTGAATAGACAATGGGTGGGACATGTTGCTGGAGTGCATCATGCTATTGCAATGCCACACCAACAGCACGTACCAGCAATTTGCTTGGCAAACACACTGCATGTGCTTCAAACAAATGGCCATATCTGAGAGTCAAAAGGGACAAATCCTTCGTGGGGCAAAAGCAGTCTACAGTCAGTCAGGGGGTATCTCCACAGTGAGTTAAGAGGTACGTCTGATTGCAGCTTAAGGGCTTTGCTTTGGTCAGTCAGTTGCTTAGTTCTGCCGAGGGGGGATTGTACCATGGTCAGGCTTTCAGATCAGTCCAGGAATTCAGGTCTGTCAGTTGGGTAGCAGTAGCAACATCAATTTAAGGATAGGTTGTGCTCAGTCAGCCTTGTGACCTAAGTCAGACTAAGGTCTGGGCCATGGGCAATCTGAGGGGTTTGGATAATAGTTGTCAGGGGTTTTATCAGGGGCAAGGAAACAAGTCTAGGAATAGGCTGCATTATGTTGTGATGCTGCCAGATGATGGCAGTGAAAAAGGGCATGCCAAATGTAACATTAGAATCTGGTCCAGCATAAGAGAGCACAGGGTACTGCTGGAAGGGATGTTTTCATAAGTCACCATCACTCTGGATTCAATGGGAGGTCATGGTTCCCTATAGTGAGCATGGCAACCTGGCAACTTATGGGCTGAGAGGAGAATTGGGAATAGTCAACTTTGACAGATGGGAATGTGGGGAGACTGAAAGCTGTTGAGGTTGACAGGGAGACCAACATGAAATGGGTCATGAAGGGGATTGTGGTGCAGCAGGGATTGTGGTGTGGCAGGGATTGTGGTGTGGCAGGGATTGTGGTGTGGCAGGGATTGTGGTGCAGCAGGGATTGTAACCTGCCTATGAGATGGTGCCTGCAATTCACCCACAGATTGAAACCAGGATAACAAATCATCTTTGATCAAACATCAACTGCTCAATACTCACCCACCATCTTCTTGAAAATAACACTTAACCAAAACAACAGTAAAACTCAGCAGAGAATCAGAGACTTTGGAGGGTTCCAATCTGCTCACTTGAATAGTTAGCCAGGGAAATGTAGTGGAAGTTAAACTTGCTCAAACTCCAATTAAGCATAAAATAGCACCTTCCCTGACGGACACTGAACCCGGCAACCACTACCCCTCACGGAGCCGACTCCCCACCAACACTCCTGACCTGATTGCCCAAAAACTCTGACCCAATCAGATCCACCCTGACAGATCCCAACCTCCCTCCCAAACCCCCTACCCTAAGCCCTCACTCAATTATCTATTACCCTTTCCTCCACCTGCCTGGCACATGTCTCCCGTTACTCACCTGGCATCCAAAGATAGCAGTAACCCAGTCTCACCTGGCACTCTAACTCCTCACCTACTTAGGACCGTAGTCCCCTCATGCACTTGGTAGCTAAACTTTCCCCAATCCAATGAGCTTCTCTGTTTCACTGGGGTAAGTGTCAGCATTTTCTCTGCTACCTCACACTCTCTTTATCTCCACTCCCATACCCACCTCTCTCTGAGACTCATGTTCCACTGCTCCCACATTGCCTGCAACACCTTCTCTCGCTCAATCCCTCCCACCCCCAACTGCTCCCCACAGTACTAACCCTGCATGCCCTCTGCGCTGCCTACTCACTCACTTAGGACACCGCACCATCTCTACTCCACTTGCACTATCAGTTGTACCATCCACTGTCATAGACATAGACATAGAGTCATACAGCATGAAACAGACCCTCCTGTCAAACTTGTCCATGCCAACCAGGTTTCCCAAACTAAGATTAGATTACTTACAGTGTGGAAACAGGCCCTTCGGCCCAACAAGTCCACACTGCCCTGCCGAAGCGTACCCACCCATACCCCTACATCTACATCGACCCCTTACCTAACACTACGGGCAATTTAGCATGGCCAATTCACCTGACCTGCACATCTTTGGACTGTGGGAGGAAACCGGAGCACCCGGAGGAAACCCACGCAGACACGGGGAGAACGTGCAAACTCCACACAGTCAGTCGCCTGAGGCGGGAATTGAACCCGGGTCTCCGGCGCTGTGAGGCAGCAGTGCTAACCACTGTGCCACCGTGCCGCCCACAACTCCACACAGATACACACCCGAGGCTGGAATTGAACCCGGGTTCCTGGTGTTGTGAGGCAGCAGTGCTAACCACTGAGCCAACGTGCCGCCAAGAGCAAGTGATAAGCTAGAATTACCAGGTAACTGCTCCGACTTCTCTGTTGGGAATTCTTGGTCTCTAGTTTCTATCTGTTCTGTAGTTAATGAGGTGCGATATAATGTTAATGAGAGTGATGTTGAGCAATAATCATCAGTAATAGGCCTCAAACCTCTCCTAAACAAGAATCTTGTCTTGACGTCTCGAACTCTGTCGGAAAATGAGAACAGTTGCTCCTGATGTCAGAAAGGCCTCGCTTGACTTTTCATGAGATTCTCCCCAATTTCTCACCATAGCCCACATTGTTTTGGACTGGTAAGATTACACCCTTCAATAAGCTCTTTACGGAAAACTAGTCAAGTCGAATAAAGGGAAGTACTAGATGTAAAGTATACTTGGATTTCTGAAAAGTTTGTGATAAGATGACGTCTGAAAGGCTAATAAGCCAGATAAGGACTTGTGACTTTGCTGGAAATAAATAGCATTGCCATCCAGAAGATCATCAGCTGTCATTTCCACCACCTCCAGTGCGATGCTACCATCAGACACATATTGCTCTCCCCTCCCTTGTCCACCTTCCACAGGACCATTCTGTCTGGGACACGTTGGTCCACACTTCCAACACAGCCATGGTACCTTCCCCTGCAATCGTTGAAGGTGTAACAACTGCCCATCTACCTCCTCCCTTCTCAGTATCCAAGGGTCCAAACATACCTTCCAGTGAAGTGGCACTTTATCTGTACTTCTCATAATCTAGTCGACTGCATTCTCTGCTCACAATGTGGTCTCCTCTACATTGGGGAAATGAAGCATAGATTGGGTGACCACTTCGCAGAACATCTATGTTCTGATTGCAAAACAATCTTGAGCTTCCAGTAACTTTAACGCACCACCCTGTTCCCTGACCAACCTCTCTGCCTCAGGCTTCCTGCAGAGCTCTGGCAAAGCTTAGTGCATGCTGGAAGAGCAACACCTCATTTTCCACTTGGGAATTCTGCAGAACTTTGGACTCAATATCGAGTTCAATAACTTTAGGGCCTGAAGTCTCCCATGTCCTAGCCCCCTACCCCACACACAGTCACACAGCCATTACACACTACCCACTAATAGTCTCCATTAACAGCTATTCACCCCCCTAGCCAGAGCGTTATCCACTCATTTGTCTGTCTAACTGCTCCTCTCTCTCTTTGGGCTATATCCCCGCCTATCATTTACTCTTTACCCCCTCCCCCCTACCCTATCTTAAGCATATAAACTGACATTTTCCTAGCTGCCATCAGTTCTAAGGAAAGGTCACTGGACCCATAGTTTAACTCTGATTTCTCTGCATCTGTTGAGCTTTTCCAGCAATTTCTGTTTTTGTTTCTGGTTTATGGCATCCACAGCTCTTTCTGTTTTTGACAAGTCCTTCCTGCTTTTTCTTTAATTGGACAAAATAATGTCTTCAATGAGTCTAATGTTATGATCAATGTATTATCTTAATGAGTTTCAGGATTTCAGACATGACATTTATTTCCAAATAATTCTGTCATTTTCAAAGACTGGAATAATTTTAGTTCTTTGATACAAATTTTAGATTAATCCTTTTCCAAGTGATAGTAAATGGAATTTTCAAATGGGATACAATGCAATATTATTCATTACAATATTTAAATTTGAAAGTACTACTGTCCCATGAACACTCATTTTCGTAAACCAAATTGTGATCAAGATATTATGTGAACTACCTAGAAAATATTTTCCTTATCTCCTTTCTTAGAAAATCATAATGGTGCTATTATCATACAGTGTTTTTCAACACCCACCTTGTCCAGTAATTTAGCTTCTTTAAACCACAAATGTGTGCCTGCTTTGCTACCAAAGCCTATTCAAAAATGCCAACATATTCAAGTCCAAGGTTCAATAAGGTTTGGTTTCCTCCTTTGTGTTATCCTCAATTGTTATATCAGCCAGAGGAACAAGCTTGCTCTTCATTTGTGGGATGAATCTCCTCGAAGTTTCAAGTTGTCATATGCTTTCAATTTACCCAGCTATCTGGGCAAATGAAGTCATTCTTTGGGACACATGGATCAGGCATCCATTTATGAGAATAGTCTAAGATGCCAACAATTTCTGACTCAAAAACAAACTTCTAAAAAGGAACTGCTCTATATATTGGAATCGGTGGTTGCAAAAACTGGTGTTACATTGAATCTTATTGCTCTGGTAGATCCTGATAGGGCTCACTTCTATGCCATGAAGAAATGGCTAAAGGTAGCTAGAAGCTTATGGGGTGACATTGTGAATTGCAGAACTTCTCAGTGCAATCAATCGCATTCCAGAGGCACACTTGCAAATGTAAATATCTCAAAACCAAAGCAACACTTGACACAGGAATATTACCGTGGAGATATTGAGAAGACATGCACCATTTTGTCTTTGAAACTCAATTTATTCAATGGCCCATGCCATTTTTTTGTGAAAATGAAATTCATGAGCATGCAGATTGTAATTGCTCCCTATCCATTTCGCCACCCTGGCTGGTGAAGGCCACCTTTAATTGGTTCAATGGGAATGGAAGATCCTACTGACATTGTACTGTGAGATTATTCCTCAATGCTGGGCAAAATTTGCGATTCTCTTTATGAAATTAATGTAAAGAACATTAGAGGAACTGAGAAGAAAAGATGAGCCATACCCCTAATTTGTTTGTCCATGAACCATTCATAGATAATTTATCAAGGGCTTTATATAATTCTTTTAACCTCCTGTGTAAATATAGTGAGAAGTACATGTAGTCCATGGTCATCCTTCTCTTGTGCAGAACCCCATAATTCATAACCTTACTTCGCATTCAGTTACTTCACTGGTTGCCTTCTGTAGCCTGATAGTTCTGAGTTCAGGAATTATCATGTTCCACGTGGCATTCAATCTTTGTACTTATCCTTATAATCCTTAAACTGTGTGTTGACAATTTAATTAAAATTGAAAGAACAAAATAAGGGCTCGAAAACCTTAGGGTGACCTTACTACAGTGACTTTGGCTACAAATAAGAAAACTGTCTTCAAAATGAATTGGGTTTGAAGCATAACTTTTGGCAGGTATGCCTCTTCAGTTATGAATTTTTTTGCAGGAAACACATAGCTATGGGACTCTGCACTTGCAAAAATAAGTAATCTACAAATCCCAGAGATTTACAGCAACAATAAACTTGTGGCTATTGATGCTGTAGACTGAGTATATGAAACTTTCTCTTTGTGGACAGAGTTTTATTGGACCGTGCAAGAGACATCTGTAGAAGAGCCAATGTATTTGACATTTACTTTGATAAATATTTCTAAAATATGTTGCAGAAAATACACTTATCCTATGTGTTGTAATGGCCACGTATAACCTTGCCTGTGACAGCAGTGGAAAATCCATGAGGGGTAGAGATTTCTTTGGGCATTTGTAAACAATTTCTTTGTACACACAATTTTGAATTGGCCAGAAATAGTGAACAGAGGAAATTGTTTCCTGTGCTTAGTACAAAAAAAAAATAATTTTCTGTTTACCATTTCCAAGAAACCAATTGTCTTCCTGGGGAAGTCAATTGATTTTGAAAGTGTTCAACTTACACATTGTGGGGCAGATTGAGGCACTGATATAAAATGGATAAATATGCTTAATTAGCAGAAGAACTCTTACAATAAGAAATAAATTAATATACTCATCCATGCTTTCCATGCACTTTCCCTTAATCTTAAATTTGTTATCTACATTACATGTTTTAATTATTTTTTCTGACTTCAATTGCCATTTTTAGAGAGCTGGAGGAGGTATTACTTTTAAAACATTTAATTTATGATTAGCCAAACATACCTCCACGTGCTTTTATTTAAAAGCCATTTGAAAATCCAAACACTGACATGATTGCAGAGTGATAATCTCTCTTGCACGAAAAATAATGCCAGAAATTCAGACGGATGGGCAGTGAACAGTGTCTGCCATTGTTTACTCTTGTCCACATCAATATAATTCCAATGACAGTTTGCGTGCAAAGTTGCTAGAAGTGCATGATAGAAATGGTGCTGGGCATCTTCAATCTGAGTAGGCAGGTAAGTAATTGTGTATCTTTGTTAAATCTTCAAAAAAGTTGATGTTTTAGAAATAGTTCCAACAAATAAGAGTGAAAATTTTATCATTGTAAAAAATAATTTTTAATGCCAGAGAGATTGCCTGGCAATCATTAACATTTATCATTAAAGGGGTACGTAGAATTTAAATGATGACATTATTACCATGAGGTTTTCATCATTAACCAACATACATGTACACAAACATCATGCTGCTCAATGTATCTCCATGGAGAGCCACTCAGCAAGATGTGTTTTTAGTAAATCTATCAGCAGAGCAATGAATCTCTGAGAGAAAAGTCTTGTGTTCCAAGTTTAAGTGCATATTTCAATTCTGTGAACAAAAACAATAGAGTTAATTTGTCCCCAAAACAGTGACTATCTCAACCCCAAGAACATCTGCAACTGTACTAATATAGCATCTGTCCTTTTTACAACAGCTGTGCTCTCGTCCATCTAATTGAATTCCTTCACCTGAAACTGCTGTGACATTTGCCTTGAAGTACTGGAAAGTGCAATTAGCCTGGCCCTTATTTTGGCAGAAACCTTTGGCCTTTATGGCACAGAATAGGCGACCGGTGAGCAAAAATCTTGAAGGCGACCCATTACATTAAACACACCTCGACTAGCAAACCTTATTAGGGGGTGAATCCTCAATAAAAACTGAAAGAACTGTAGGTGCTGAGTTCTGATTTCTCTTCACAGATGCTGCCAGACCTGCTGAGCTTTTCCAACAGCTTCTGTTTTTGTTTGTGTTGTTTATTTGCAAGTGGTCAAGGTTAAACTAGAGATACGGAGTTGGAGTAATACTGAGGGTAAGATATAAGCTTTTCAACATTGGAACCATCATCCAAATTCAATTCAGGTCAACGGGATCGAAGTCTTGACTTTGTTTTATTCTTTCCAAAAGCATTAGCATCAGGATTTGAGCTATAGGGAGAGGCTGATTAGGCTGGAGCTGTTTTCCCTGGAGTGTCAGAGGCTGAGGGGTGACCTTATAGAAGTTTATAAAATCATGAGGGACATAGATAGGGTAAAAAGACATTTTCCATAGGGTGGGGATTCCAAAACTAAAGGATATAGGTTTAGGGTGAGAGGGAAAAGATGTAAAGGGGACGTAACATTTTCACGCAGAGGGTGTTGCATGTAGAGAATGAGCTGCCAGAGGAAGTGGTGGAGGCTGGTACAATTACAGCATTTGAAAGGCATCTGGATGGGTACATGAATAGGAAGGGTTTGGAGGGATATGGGCCAGGTGCTGGCAGGTGGGACTAGATTAATTTAGGATATTGGGTTGACATGGACGAGTTCGACCGAAGCATCTGTTTCCATGCTGTACCTCTTTATGACTCTCTGACATTGGCATTGTTCATCCCTTGTTGTCCTGAGAAGAGAATGGACTTTCTCCTTGAATTGAAAACAGTTTCAGAAGGCAAGTATGAGTCAACCACTGTAAGCTGGACAGAACATGAATGGCAGGATTCTGTAGTTAAAAGATGCTATGACAATCCAACAGCTTTGGATAGTCAATCACAATCCTGTTGCTATGAGTCCACAGCAGAAAATTGTCCCTAATTTGACATTGATTGAAAAACTCAGAGAGATCCCAGGATAGCTGTTGTGGAAAAATTTACAAATGCTGTGACAATGAGTAGGGTATGCGTTAGAAGTTATGGTTGAGTCACCTTTTTGGGATGTATTATATGAAGCAATATTTGACCATTAACTTTACTGTACTGGGTAATGCTTAATTCTGACACCAGGTTCCTAAATTGGAGAGCATATGGATTCTCCAGGACAAATACCATTACAACATAATTTCATAAAAATTCAGGCCACCTACAGTAAACACAAAATTTGTTCAAAATAAAACAAAATACAAAATAAACTTCATTGGAAGGTGGAATTATGTACTATTGGACTGAAAGCATGTTTAAATAGAACAGTGAAAAATAGATTGAAATTTGAATGAAATAAGGCTTTAAGGATTATGAAGCAAATAGAAAAGTGAATATTAGCACAAATCTGCATGGCGTATGATTTATCAGACTCTGACAGCCTGTGCTCTCGGGGGGTAGGGGGCCGGGGGAGGTGGGGAGGAAAGAAAAAAAACTGTTAGCTAACTGACGTTTTTACAATACTGATTTATTACTCTTGGTGAAGGATGTAGGCCAACTTTTAAAATACAATTTGTCTTTTACTGGCAATTTAAGACAGCAGAGTATTTGCTTAGATAAAGCCCTACATGTCATATATATGTCATCCAAGCACCACTTCCAGAAAAGTGTGACAGTGCCAAATATGTCATATGTGCATGACAAAACTTGACTGTAACCAAAATCAACTCACAGTGAAAAAAGAGCTGCCTTATATTCATTTATCATCTAACCGAATGGAATAACACTCTGAGTATAATTAAATTACTATCTAATAATAAAAAAACCTCAACTTCACTCAGCACAGGAGGACGTCTTCTTTGTTGTTTTTGGAATCCTACTCCAGTAACTTTCTGGCTAGATTCACATTTTATGTTTCTGCTTTGAATCTTTTTCTTAGTCCCAAATAAATTATCTTTCACCAAGTTGATTTACCCCAACCTAAATCAATGCTTACTCCAGCTTTCCTTCAATTATTACATCAACTCGCCTGAACAACTCATTCATTTGACTGTCCACAATCATTTAATTCTTTTAATCTGTCCTGCTGCCTTGAGTAACATATTATCTTTGCTATGCAAATATTGACCCAACACTGCCTTCATTGAGTGATTCCAGATTTTTGATAAACTTAAATTTAATGCATAAGAAAAGTGAGCGCTCAAAATGGAATCTTCTCCTTTCTCACTTAGAATGGCCATATAAAGTGACATGGAAAGATGAGTAAACTTATTTTGGTAGCAAGTCAGAACATCACCTATGGACTTTAGGCAGACCTTATGGGCTGAATGTTTTTGCTCTCGCAAGGACCCGACCCCTTCCACCTGGTTGAAAAGGCCAGAGGTGAACACATACATGCTCTCATGAGTTGGCCTGTAAGCGGTTAAAAACCATCAAACTGTTAATTGGTTTAATGCGGGAATTCCATGCATTTCTGGGGAGGAAGCCTCAACTCTGAGAGCTGCCGATCAATCTTATCTTCAGATATCTCTGATCCCCAGCAATGGCCACTGCTGTAACCTCATCCAATCTCCAATGGTGAAGTAATATGGAGCAGGAGTTAATGTTTGTGTGTGTGTGTGTGTGTGTGTATATACCTGCTTGTGAGTATGTATGTGTATCGCTATATGACTCTGTGTGTGCGTTTGCATTAGTATGCGTATGTTTGTGTGTGTATGCATATCTATGTGTGTGTGTTTGCATCAGAATGTGTATGTGTGTGTGTGTAAGAGGGAGAGAGAGAAAGAAAGAAAATAGGGCCCCTTAAAGGTCAATTTGGTTGTCTACGTGTGGAGCCACAAGAGATGGATGAGATACTAAATGAATATTTTGTATCAGTATTTACTGTGGAGAAGAATGTGGAAGCTGGGGAACTTGAGGAAATAAAGAGTGATTAGGAGAAAGTGAAGACTGCAGATGCTGGAGATTGGAGTGGAAAAGTGTGGCATTGGAAAAGCACAGCAGGTCAGGCAGCATCTGAGGAGCAGGAGAAGCAACGTTTCAGGCATAAGCCCTTCATCAGGAATGCCATCAGGAATAAAGAGTGATGTCTTGTAAAGCATCCATATTAGAGAAGAGGAGATGCTGGAGGTCTTAAAACACATAAAGGTAGATAAATCTCTGGGACCTGATCAAGTGTATCCCAGAACTTTGTGGGAAGCTAGGGAAGTGATTGTTGGGCCCTTTGCTGAGATATTTATATCATCGCCAGTCATGGGTGAGGTCCCAGAAGGCTGGAGATTGGCTAATATGGCGCTGTTATTTAACAAAGGCTGCAAGGAAATGCCAAGGATCTATAGACCAGTGAGTCTTGTGTCAGTGGTGGGTAAGTTGTTGGAGGGGATTCTGAGGGACAGGGTTTACATGTATTTTGAATGGCAAGGACTGTTTAGGGAGAGTTAACATGTTTTTGTGCATGGGAGATTGTGTCTCACTAACTTGGACTTTATGAAGAGGTGGCAAAGAAGATTGATGAAGGCAGAGTGGAATTATGGACTTCAAAAATGTGTTTGACAGGATTCTGCATGGTAGTCTGGTTAGTTAGATTAGCTCACATGGGATCCAGGTGGTGCTAGCTGATTTTCTACAAAATTGGCTTGAAGGTAGGAGATAGAGGTTGGTGGTAGACTGGTGCTTAACAGACTGGAGGCCTGTGACCAATGCTATGCCGCAAGGATTAATGCTGAGTGCACTGCTTTTTGTCATTTATAGAAATGGTTTGGAAATGAATGTAGGAGATGTGGTTAGTAAGTTTGCAGATCACACCAAAATATGTTGTGTCGTGGACAGTGAAGAAGATCATCTCAAAGTACAATGGGGCCTTGATCAGATGGGTGAATGGGCTAAGGAGTAGCAGATGGAGTTTAGTTTAGATAAATGTGAGGTGCTGCAGTTTGGAAAGGCATTTTCAGAGTAGGACTTATACACTTAATGGTAGGGCCCTGGGGACTGCTACCAAACAAAGAGATCTAGAGGTTCAGGTGCATAGTTCCTTGAAAGTGGACTTGCAGGTAGACAGGGTAATCAGGAAGGCATTTGGCACGCTTGCCTTCATTGGTCAGAACATTGTGTATAGGAGTTGGGACCTCATGTTGCAGCTATTTAGGACATTGGTGAGGCCACTTTTAGAATACTGAATGTTATTCTGGCTGTCCTCCTATAGGAAGGATTTTGTTAAATTTGAGAGGATGCAGAAAAGATTTACAATAGTGTTGCTGGGAATGGAGGGTTTGAGTTATAGGAAGGGCCTGAATAGGCTAGGGCATTGCTGCATCAGAGGCTGAGAGGTAAACCTTGCAGAGGTTCATAAAATCATGAGGGATATAAATGGGTGAATAGCCAAGGCCTTTTTCCTAGGATGGGGGAATCCACAACTAGAGGACATATGTTTGAGGTGAAGGGAATGATTTAAAAAGGATCTGAGTGGTAATTTTTTCACGCAGAGGGTGGTGCATGAGCTTCCAGAGGAAGTGGTGGAGACGAGTACAGTTACAAAATTTAGAAGGCATCTGCTTGGGGATATAAATAGGCAGGGTTTAGAGGGATATGGGTCAAATGCTGACAAATGGGACAAGGACAGTTTACGATATCTGGTTGGCACAGACAAGTTGGTCCAAAAGGTCTGTTTCTGTGATGTAAAACTCTATGATTCTGTTATAATCTGCATTTTTCTGGTCTTAAGTATGACATTGGCTGATCCTCAATTACACAATTATGGAAATATTATCAACAGAGGGAAATCTAAGAACCTGTGAGAATTTGAGACCACTGCTTTAGTGCTTACAACCAATTCCAGAATGAAACATGACTCACTCCTAAATTTTCATTTTACTGGTAGAGAAAAAGCAAAATTGATTTTACCAGAATATTGATCTAGAAAACAGTATTACAAAGTTTTTGAGGTATCTATTATTTCTCCAGTGATCAGTTTTGAGTTCTGAGGAAGGATCATCGGTCTTGAAACATTGACTCTATTCTCTTTCCACAGATGCTGCCGGGCACGCTGGGTTCCTCCAATAATTTCTGTTTTTGTTTGTTACTGAAGGAAGACTAATTGGTGTACCTGAGTTGTTCTTATACATGAATCCATGTGAATTTCATCCCATTCCATTCTGCATCATCCCAGCCTTTGGCACATCTTTCTATTTCTCTTTTTCCTGTGTATTCTCTCTGGGTTATTTGTGTTAACTATTTCCTGGGCCAGAGAATTCCATATTTTAACCATTCTGTGAATTAAGAAAATTATCCTTGTTTTCTATTGATTTATTATTCCTATTATTTCCTGATTTAAATCGCTGTACCATTGGTAACCCAACCTTCAACTATCTAAGCCTTAATGTTTAGAATTCTTCCCCTACATGTCTCCAGCTTTCTACCTCATTTTCCTTCTTTAAGCGCTTCCTCAAGCTTTGGTTTTTCGGTGGCTCGGAATTATATTTTGTAATACTCCTGCGAAATGCCTTGAGATGTTTCATTATATTTAAAACTTCTGTGGAGGCACAATTTGATGTTCTTATTGAATTTGTTAGTGACCATCTTGCATTTGTTGACCTTAATCCTGAATTGCTCTTTAAAGGAAGACGACTGGATCAAAATTATTCTTTTTGCAGTTTTGCCATTTTACTTAAAAATAACATAGTATGCTTTCTAAAACAAAAGTCTGAAGTTTTAAAAAAAAATCACTACTCTTGCTGAAAGATTGTAACATAATCCTTAAGCTAAATGCAAATTAATCATATTCGGGTAAACTCTACACTCCCTGTGGGGACGTATATTCAAAAGGCTTGGGAGTGGAAATTAAAGATATTACATTGTAGCCCTGATTCTGAGATATGCTGACTTTGAGAGAGTTTCCACTTTGGGATCATTTAGGTGTTGAACTGATTCTTTTCTAAAATGCTTTTGTTGGTTGAAATATATTGGTAAATGTTACATTCATGGTATGTGGAGTAATCAGAGTAGTTTACTTTGTACACTAGGGCAGGTAGCAAGTGTTGCTTCTTAGTTATGGTTTTGGATAGCCATGGAGATGAACTTTAAAAGATAATGTTTTGCATCATGTAAATCATTACACTGGTTCACTCTGTCAGTGTCAATGAGGTTTTGTCTCTTAAGGTTCTGAGGATAAATGAAATTTGTAATTCAACTGAATTACAAATTAGCTTTAGGTTTAAGCTTAGGTTTAGATTTTATTGTCATGTGTACTAGTTCAGTTACCAGCAGAATTATCTGACATCCATTTATTCAAGTTTCAGCCACAGATATAATCTCATTATAGTAGCAATTTACATAAATATTATCTATTAATATTGTGACAGCCTATATTCATAAATAATATCAGTCTGCCTATTCCCACATCAGGGAAACATTTAGATAAAGTGTTCAATAAGATAGTTAGTGCTCTTTTGCAGGTAATGAACATAAAGCTAACTGGAAGTCAGCATTGAAACTGTCCACAACGTTTTCTGATTTCCATTTAATTGAGATGGTTGCATGTGTTTTGGGTGCCTTAAGGATAGGCTACTATTTAACAGGAAGTTGAAAACTCACTGGAACTGCTACCTTCCTTACTCAAGGGCCCACTGCTCTTTCCTCCTGCAGTGTACCTAGTGTTTCCTGTCTCATGCTAGCAAACCGTCCCCTGTACAAATAGTTCCAATGGCTCATCATTGGCTGCTGCCAGCAGATAGTCTAATTCAGCATTCCTAACTTGTGACAAGTGACTCATTTGAAATGCTTGAACTTCAGGTCAATGAGCTGACCTCCTGTTAACAGGTATGCCATATTGTATTTATGGGAAGGATAGCATCTCATGACTTTTAAAATAATCCTGGGGGTTTGGCCTCCAGCATTCTGTTGATTCAAAATATTGACCACTTTTAAGAAGTGCTTCTTGATATCTGTCCCAAAATTACATTTAGCTAGATTGTTCATTTTGACTTCCTTAATTTTAAATTAGCAGTACAGAATGAAGTTTCCATAACTTTTTGTATACCATTATAAAGTTACTATTCGGGTACCTCCTTTATGGATTAAAAGCCCGGACATTTCCTAGTTTTCTTCATAACTCAGATCCCTGAAACTTTGGTTCAGGCTTGGGGCTTTTCCCTGCTGAGCTTGAGTGCTCCCTTTGTCTCTCAGCATCCAGACTGGTCAAACAGTTGAAATGTCATGTTGTGACTATACAAGACATCGGTTAGGCCACTACTGAAATACTGCATTCAGTTCTCGTCTCTCTGCTATAGGAAAGATGGTGTTGAACTTGAAAGGATGCAGAAAACATTTACAAGGATGTTGCCAGGGTTGGAGTGTTTGAGCTATAGGGAGAGACTGAATAGGTTGGGAGTACCTTACCTGAAGTGTTGGTGGCTGAGGGGTGACCTTATAGAGTTTTATAAAATTCTGAGGGGCATGGATGTGGTGAATAGCCAATAAAATTTCCCCAGGGTTCGAGGAATCCACAACGAGAAGGCATAGGTTTGAGGTGAGAGGGGAAAGATTTCAAAGGGACATAAAGGGCAACTTTTTCATGCAGATGGTGGTGCGTGTATGTAATGAGCTGCCAGAGGAAGTAGTTGAGGCTGGTACAATTACAACATTTAAAAGGTATCTGGGATGGTTATATGAATAGGAAAGATTTAGAGGAATATGGGCCAAATGCTGGCCAATGGGACTAGATTAATTTAGGATATCTAGGGCTCATGCCCGAAACGTCGATTCTCCCGCTCCTTGGATGCTGCCTGACCTGCTGCGTTTTTCCAGCAACACATTTTTAGCATGGACAAGTTGTACTGAAGAACCTGTTTCAGTACTAGACGACTCTATGACTTTTTGACTGCATAACAATTTCCCATTGTTCAATAATTCAATAGTTCAATAATTAATTGGTTTAGCAGGATGTGCTCAGTATGCTGTGACACCTAGCTCCTTTTCAACTGCATTCTTAGCTATTTTTATGAAATGATATGCATACGTTGCCATTTTCTTTCCTTGCTAAAGGGGTCACAAAGGTAGATCGCAGTCTGCACTGAACTGCAGCCTGAGCTGTTAACTGTTAAACTGAGTTGGCTGATCAAACCCAGACCCAATGGGTAGGTTCTGATTTATTTAGAAATGGGGAAAGCAGTCAGGATTGGCAAACTTCATAATTCTTTCCTGAATAGTAAAGGGTACAATGCATGTACAAAACCCTTTTACATACGAAGAGCAGTGTCCTATAAGTAAAGATGTCTGTGAATCCAATTAGAATCTACTTGCTTGATCCTGGTTTGATCAGCTAAGACTGACAAATCACAGTTCCTACTGCATCTTCATGCCAAACATGGTCTAACAAATCAGCACACTCTGCTCATGCATTATAAATGTATGTTTTGTTCTAAGTTTGGTTCTTTGCCTGTTGTACCGATAAGTTCCAAATGAAAGTTTTGCCCTTCTGTCTCTTTGTAGCAATGTTTAAGTTTTCCACTCCCAAGCAATTATTTTATTTCTTATCTGTGATACTTCACATTTGCCCGCCTTAAGTTTAATCGACTATTGCTTGGCCCACTCATGTACTTTGTTTAATTCGTTCTATAATATCAGAGTCGTTGCCTCCAATTCCTCTTCCCTATTTGGTATTATTAAAAAAAGTAAACAGTTTGCATACTTTCTGAGTATGTTATTGATACAAATTGAAATGCCAGCACTCCAGTACTGATCCATGGGAAAGTTCGCTCATTCTTAGCCATTACTTTTCGTATCAGCCTTTGTTTTCTTCTTGACGGCTAATTTTATGCAAAACGAAGGATTGTCATGGATCACCACAATTCTGACTTAAAGTGCGGAAATTTATCAAATACTTTTGGGAAATCTAAGTTGACCAAATGGATTGACATATTGTCCCTTGTGAATACTTAGAAGAAATAAAACATTCATTCAAAGTTCATCAGAATTGAAGGTTATGCTCAAACAGATAAAAAAGTAAAGGGCTAAGGCCGATAATGAACAAAGACATCAAGATATGTACAAAGGAGCATTTTCACTTATACAGACCTTTCTCATCCTTACCATATCTCAAACTGTTAGCTCTTTTCTCTCCTTACTGATGCTGCCAGACTTGCTGAGATTTTCCAGCATTTTCTCTTTTTTGGTGTTAAAAATAATTGTTTTTTTTAAGTGTACTAACTCCAGAGGATGAGTTTGTTGAATGCTTTTTCCTGGAGCAATACAATGTGGAACCAAAAGGGATCGAGCTATTATAGAGCAAGTATTGGGTAATGAGGCAGGTTTATTTAGGAATCTCACAGTAAAAGATCAACTGGAAAATAATAATCATAATAAAATTGAATTCCAAGTTGTGTTTGAATATGAAAAGCTCCAATCAAAAATGATCTTAAATTTTAACAAGGCTAATTACATAGGTATGAGGGAAAGTTGATGGTCAATCAATGGTATAAAACGTTTAAAAAAACAGTGCAAATGGTTTGCCAAAAATATATTTCATTGAAAAATAAAAACAAAACCTACAACAAATATCAATCTGTATCTTACTCAGAAAGTTATGGATAGCATTAGAAAAAAAGACAAGGCAATTCTGTTGGCTCTTAGTTGAAGCTGAATGAGTAAACCAGTTATTCCTGAGAGATGATAGTGTAAAATTGTTAATAATACATTACCTTAGCGTAAGGTTATTCTTCAAATGGATGAGACCAGGTGTTTACTGGTTAAAATACAGAAGAGGTTATTTTGAAGCTGAGAAAGATTATGCTTAGTTATATGAAGAATCAAAGAAGAGCCTATCAAATTCCTAAGGTCAGGAATTTAAGCCATAGCTAAGCCAAGCTCAATGTGGAATGAAGAAAGAAAAATCTCTTTGGTCTGAGTATTATAAAAGGATGTTATTGGAATTAACGGGATTCTATTTACCAAAAGCTTTCAACTTGTGTTACATGAAAGTTGTTTGTATTATTCTATTTTATCTTCATTTCTTTTTCATGATAAACTTCTGTTTCATTGTTAAAATCAAATAAACAAAACATTGCCTGCTTATGTTTTAGTGAAAAAACAATTCATTAAGACAAACAAACAAAATATGATCTATTAAACCAGATTTCAGTCTGGGTTCTGAATTGTCCAGTAATAAATGAAGGGCTTTTGCTCGAAATGTCGATTTTCCTGCTCCTCGGATGCTGTCTGACCTGCTGTGCTTCTCCAGCACCATTCTAATCTAAACTCTGGTTTCCAGCATCTGCAGTCCTCACTTTTGCCTTGTCCAGTAATAACACCAGCAGGGATTAAAATAATCAGAACAGTTAAGAAAATCTTTTCTCAATTGATAAATTTATTTTATTTTTCTCATGTTTGGTTTCGAGCTTGTGAGTTGCAGTTAGGAATTGAACTTTGAACTCTGAACAGCAGCTTAATTTTAAAAAGGAGAGAATGGAAGTCTGATGTTAGCAGTTGGGAACTGGCCTGGGAAGATAATGCAGGTTAACTATTACTCCAAGAACACTCTAGGTGAACTGGCACCAAGGTGTTTTGGTCAGGGACTGGCAGCTGGTTGCATGTTGAATTGGTCAATCAAGAGAAGATCAGGGTTGGCCAGTCAACCACAGAGAATGTTGAAAAAGAACAGGAAACCAAAGGATGAAGTGGATTTGACTGGGTTTTTGGGCAGGAGGCAGACTGCTTTGGAAACCGCTGAACTGGGTGGTTTGGTTTTGCTCTCTCTAGTTATTCTCCAGTTATTAATTTGTTAAAGTTTCTGTGTAAAGAATCCCAGTCTATAACAAATCAGGAAAAGTCTCTGGAAGTCTGTGGAAGCTGTTTGAATTGACTGGTGATTTCATAATTTTAAAAAGTTGCAATCCTACGTGCCTATAAGACAACTCATGGGATTGCCTGGATACTTCAAATCCATTATTGAAATAGTTAGCGAATTGGCAACTTACAATTTTTTTAATTTTTAAAAACTTTAACTCTGAAATGTGTAATTTTTGTCTGTCTGTTGGTGTCTGAGTTGGGGTGGGGGGAGCTGTTGGAGAGCAAAGTTGATTGGGTTTAGATTATAAATATTAATTAGATTACCTTGTAATTCATCTGTGTTTCTGTTAAGATTACATTAGCTTAGTTGGCTGGATGGCTCCTTTATAGTGCTGAGTAATAACAACAGTGTCAGTTCGATTCCTGCACTAGCTAAGGTTACTATGAAGTACTCTCCTTGCCTGAAGTGTGGTGACTCCAGGTTAAACTACCACCAGCTGTTTCTCTCTAATGAGAGAGCAGACTAATGGAGCTATGGTGACTTACTGTACATTATTAAAAATACATTCTTAATGTTTGGTTAAGATATAAATTTGGTATTGTGTGGTTATTTGTAAAGTCTGGTTCCGAATATTTGCACAATTTTGAAGGTCATAAAATGTTTTAATTTCACTGTGATATGAATCCAGTGTTAGCAAGTTTGATTACTCTAGTTTGCTATTCCTATGTTATGATTATACCTTGTGCAGGAGCCCTACATAAAACCAGGAGGTGCAATTAGTAACTGTTACAATTATGAAGCAGTGTCTCTCAGAAATATTATAGCAAAAATGGGAGTGGAGAGGTTAGTTCAATTTTTTTGCAAGATATGGGTTACAGAGAAATATAATCAAATCAAGGATCAAATTTTAGGTCATAAATATTCAAAGAAAGAATAGAAAATGTAAATAAATAACAATTTGCACCTTTAACTTATCATCGACAATGCCAAAAAGCAGGAAAAAGATGGCAGCAAAGTTTAAATACCATGATGTTGACAGGAATATTCTAAATGGATTGACATGTTGTCCTTTGTGATGGGAGAAAGGAATTCTCTTATTAATGTTTGCCATTATGGATGTTCCTAATGAGTCCATAGGATTCAGTCCTTCTGCACTGATATATGGACATGTGATGTTCAGGCCTGTTAAATTGGTTAAAAATAAATTTACAAACCATGTATAAACTGAAGTGCAGAGATCATACTTCTCATCTATGTTTTGAGTTTTAGTAAGAAACTAAACAAAGTGCTCAAAAAATGAAATCTACAGGAGGTCAAAAAAACCAAAATTCAAAATTCTTATTTCTAGATGAAAGGTGTTGTGTTTTATCTATTTCTAGGGAATCATTGAAAGTGAGGTTTTCTTAATCTTTTCAAAGCAAAAGAAACTCAATAATGTGAATTATGTAGTGAATACTCCAGAGAGGAGGAAACATCAGTGGGTATGTCCCATTAATATATTAAGGAGATATTACAGGGAGAATGTATTTACAACTGTGAGAGAGATAAGGAGTGATATAAAAATATTAGAATAATACAAAAATGAATTGGAAATTGAACATTTAGAAGTTGACCTGACAGTAATTAGATTGAATAGTATGTAAGTTCTTAACAGGTTAGGTGAAATATTGTGTAATCTTCCAGAAAACTACTGAAGTGACTTACAAAAGCTCTCAAAGACTCATGAATCAATTTGTATGAATTGGCCAGGCTCTACTTCATGTTAATATGGGGGATGTTTTATCCATAAAACAACATCCATACAGATGTAACTCAGAGAAATTAGCCCAAGTGAGGGAAATTATTAAGTTTATGATGGATAATAATGTTATTAAGTTAAGTTATAGTAGCTGCAACTCATCTATCATGATGGTGTTGGAATTAGATGGGTCAATTAGCATTGATTATCCCATTGTCAATATGGTAACAAAAAGGTATTCATTTCCAGTTCCAAAGTTGGGAGATTGTGTTAAGTGAATTCAAGAAGCACAGTTTGTTTCATAAGTTCTATTGACCGATAGAGCGAAAGAAATATCAACTTTTGCTACCATGGATGGACTTTATCAATTGAAAGTCATGCTGTTTAGAATGAAAAATGCATCAATGACTTTTCAGAGATAACCCAACCAAATCATTGAAAGAAAATTTGTCAACATTAATGACATGTTTGATTTCAGGCAAATCTGGGAAGAAGATTTATACCCCTTGCAATAAATGTTTGATCTTTTACAAAGCGTCAGTTTGGTGATAGATTTGGCTAAAAGTGAATTTGCCTAAGTAGAAGTGATTTATTTGGCCACAAGACCAATTAGCAGCTGCAGAAACAAAAAGAAAGGATTGAATTTTCCTGGGCCTCAGACAAAATGCAATGTAAGGCCATTAAAGGATTTTATTGGTGAATTATTTCAAATTTCAGCATGGCTCCTTTAACAAATTAATTGAAGAAAGATATTTGAATATATCAAAGAATGTTAGAGTGTCTTTGGCAATTTGAAAGCCGTGCTGTCATCTATATTGGATTTAGCATCACCAAATGAAGTGAAGCAATTAAATTGGGCTGTTTTTATCAGCGACAGTGATAGGTGTTTTGCTTTGTTAAATGACGATGAGGTAAAGATCAAACTGCCAGTCAGTTTATTTTTCACCAGGAATTTGAATTCTTATTAACAGTTACACTCAATGTTGGAGAAAGAGACAGTCAGTCTGCTTTTGGCTATATGGAGTTTCAGAGTTTACACATCCAACAACTCTAAATGACCATTAGACCATAAGAAATAGGAGTGGAAGTAAGGCCATTCGGCCCGTTGAGTCCACTCCACCATTCAATCATGGCTGATGGGCATTTCAGCGCCACTTACCTGCACTCCCCCATATCCCTTATTTCCTTGCCAGATTAAGAATTTATCACTCCCTGCCTTGAAGACATTTAATATCCCTGCCTCTACTGCACTCCGTGGCAATGAATTCCAGAGGCCCACCACTCTCTGGCTAAAGAAATGTCTCTTAATTTCCATTCTAAATTGACCCTCTCTAGTTCTAAGGCTGTGCCCACAGGTCCTAGTATCCTCACCTTGTGGAAATAATTTCCCAGCGTCCACTCTTTCTAAGCCATGAAATTCCAAAAGGATGATTTTTTAAAAGAGAAATTCGATGACAAGACTCTTGTTCCTTTGGAGTTTAATACTGCAGTCATTCAATGTCGAAAATACTCATGTGGCTGGCAAGGACATTTTAAAGCATACCCTTTGTCAAGAGCAAATATGAATGAAATTAAATGCTATTATCAAATGGAAATTGCATAAAAATAGCTGCTATGAAAATCATTGTATGTTTAATGTAAAAATACCATTACTATCAATGTGAAATAGAAATAATGATAAGAAGGATTTTTGATAGAGATTAAGAATACCTGTTGAGGAGGCTTCCTTTTCTCCTTGGTGGTGAAGTGTGATAAATAACAATGAATAAAGTTTTATCACTATTTTTGAGATTGGACTTTAAAATAGGAACAGATAGATTTAGGTTTACGTGTTGTGAACAGAAAGTAATATCTTTTTTCTAAAGTTCAGAAAGTCATTTGGAACATTGACCTAAACACATCCATTTTAAGAAAGCATGTGATCCAGTTCAGTGCCGAGCAGGATACCTGTGATGTTAACTAATGGAATATTTATACTGCTGAGTTCCGTGGCATCCCAAAAAAATGACAAAAGTTTTGTTTATTTTAATTTTTCAGGTCAGCCAAATAAGGAGTTCAGTTCAGAAGAGAGGCTTTCTCCGAGCACAAGAATCAAGTCTGCAGTTGAGGATAACAGTCATCCGATCAGACGGCTTTTCATTTGTGAAGTCTCCAAACCGTGAGAATTTGTATTGAAGTTTTCAAGTTGTCAGACCTGAAAGGAGGTTCAAATCAGTAAATCTGGAAAGAAGTCATAAAATTGTCTCAATTGCCCAAAAAGATGAACTGGAAAGAATTAGCTAAGTAAGAGATTAAAGAGTTGAAATAAAGATGACATTTCTCTGAGGTTTGAGTGTCTATAATAGATGTTGCTGGAAATAGGTTTAAGCTACGTTTAACTATATACCTATTTAAGTATATATTAAGATATTTTACATGGAATTTTTTTATTATTGTGGAATAAACTTATATTATTTTGTTTAAGATCATTTGCAACTTCTTATAGGTGTGCAACAAAGTATTATGGTAACCAACAGCAAAAGGTAAACCTATAATCTATCAAACTACATTTCAATCTGGATTCTGACTTATCCAGTATTACTGTCAGCTGGATTATAGCAATGACAATGCAGTCGGTTCTGCTATAACACGCGTTTCTTCAACACAAATTGGCTATGACGCAATTGACGAATTTAGACCATTAATTGGAGAATGCAAACTTTCCTTACCTGTGTTGGCTATAATTCAATTCCAGTCACATTGGTTTAAATAGTGTTGCTATTAAGTGATTTTCTTATCATGCAGGATTGTAAGGAAACTGAACTATTGCGTTATATCAGAACAGATTGTACATCCCTTTGTCCCCTCAACTGATCCGCTGGGCCACCCTGGCAATTTTCATTGGTACCCTCCCCCTAGCAGACATCATAGTGAGCTGAGATATTCCTCCTCTAATGCACATTCTTGATTATGATACCCCCTCCCAGATTATTGCTTTCTTCTCATGCAAACACAAAAGAGAGATATAAGACACTGCTAGTTTCTGTGACCCAGTGCCAGGGGTTAATTTCTATAAGCATCTACATGTATCTATACTGCCATGTTCTCAGCAGCACAGGGCTCTAGGCCTGCCTGAAGAATCAGGAAGTACATCTGCAAATACATTTCTCCCAAGTTAAGGAGCATCCTGTATCCTGGGCTCCTTTGTAAACATGTCAGCTGGAGATTGCACACCTTGGAGTCCATCACCAGTGCCTTGTTTTGTACTCATGTTACCAGACCAAAGGAGGTAATTAATACCTTTGTGGCACTCATCCATTTCCTTTTGTACGAATCTTCTACTGTTCACAGTTCCTGATACACAACTTATTTGGCTGCCCAAAACGTCAACTCCCCTGCTCCTCTGATGCTGCTTGACCTACTGTGCTTTTTCCAGCTCCACATTTTATCAACTCTGACTTTCCAGCATCTGCAGTCCTCACTATCTCCTATTTGGCTGCAAGGCCTTCTCCAGCACTTCTGTGAAAATAGGATCTCCTTTCTCTCACTCCCAGCCTAATGACGCAACCTCAAGATCAGCATCTGTGAAGCATGTGGTAGCCCTGTCCTGGTAACAGATGTCTGTCTCTCCTCTTGTTGTACATAAGCTTGCATACTGCTTCTGAATATCACAATAATAGCTGCCAATAATAAATATTTGGGACCAATAAGTTCCTAATTAGTGACAGGTTTCTGCTTGAAATCACATCCAACAGGAACTTGACTTTCCAAAGACAGCCGTGATAATGATAAACTCTTGTTATTCACAATAGCATAAGATGGAAAGAACAAATGTTTCCAAGAAGATTTATATGTTTTAGAATAGGTCATGTAAGTGCTTAAGTCTTGGTCACAAAATAATTCATCTTCATCAGAAATCTGTTAGCACCAAAATGATATACCTCTGCAGTTTGATGGTGGTTATACAATACAACACAATACAATGCATTGTAGCCCAGGAAGAGGCCATTCAGCCCACTAAGCTAGAGCTGATTCTAATCCTCATTTCAACTCACTACCTTTTGCACATGCACGGTTTCTATCCCTCTGTTCAGCTCCTGCTCATGTGTCTTTCCAGGAATGTCTTAAACAATGCTAATGTGCCTGCTCCCACCATCTCCACTGGCATTGCATTCTAGGTATCCATCACATTCCATGTGAAAGATTTTCCCTGCGCTTCTCCCCTAAACTTTCCCACTCTCACTTTGAACCTGTGCACTTTTGTAGTTGATCTTTCCACCTGGGAAAATGCCTCTGACTATCCATCCCATCTATATCTCTCATAATTTTGCAGACTTCTATCAGTTTGCCCCTCAGCCTCCTCCTTTTCCAGTTAAAACAATTCAAGTTTATCCAACCTCTCCTCATAATCAAAACCCTCCAGATCAGGCATCATCCTGGTCAATCTTCTGTGTGCCCTCTCCAAATCATCCACGTCCTGACCAGAACTGCAGGCAATATTTCAAATGTGGCCTAACTAATGTTTTGTACAGCTGTAACATATCTTGACAATTTTTATATTCAATACCCTGGCTGATGAAGGCAAATATACTGTATGCCTTCCTGACCAACTTATCCACCTGTGATGCCACTTTCAGGAATCTGTGGACCTGTATACCCAGCTGGGAATTTGTGTTGCCGATGTTTTGTCCCCTGTCTAGGTGACATCCTCAGTGCTTGAAAGTCTCCTGTGAAGCACTTCTGTGATCTTTCCTCTGGCATTTATAGTGATTTGTATCTGCCGCTTCCGGTTGTCAGTTCGAGCTGTCCGCTGCAGTGGCCAGTATATTGGGTCCAGGTTGATGTGTTTGTTGATAGAATCTGTGGATGAGTGCCATGCCTCTAGGAATTCCCTGGCTGTTCTCTGTTTGGTTTGTCTTATAATAGTAGTGTTGTCCCAGTCGAACTCATGTTGCTTGTCATCTACATGTGTGGCTACTAAGGATATCTGGTCGTGTCGTTCCGTGGCTAGTTGGTGTTCATGGATGCAGATCGTTAGCTGTCTTCCTGTTTGTCCTATGTAGTGTTTTGTGCAGTCCTTGCATGCAAAAAGAGGAAGAAGAACACCTCTACAATGTATTCGCCAAAAATGGATACCCCCGCAATTTCATCAACAGATGCCTAAGGGAAAGACAATGGAATGAGGACATGCCACAACCCAAAGGACTAGCCACATTACCATACATCAAGAACATTTCTGAACTGACAGCCAGACTACTACGACTACTAGGACTCATAACAGCACACAAATCAACAGCCACTCTCAGACAACAACTCATCAGGACAAACGACCTGATACCCAGCATGAGCAAAATTAACGTAGTATACAAAATCCCATGCAAGGACTGCACAAAACACTACATAGGACAAACAGGAAGACAGCTAATGATCCGCATCCATGAACACCAACTAGCCACGAAACGACACGACCAGCTATCCTTAGTAGCCACACATGCAGATGACAAGCAACATGAGTTCGACTGGGACAACACTACTATTATAGGGCATGCCAAACAGAGAACAGCCAGGGAATTCCTAGAGGCATAACACTCATCCACAGATTCTATCAACAAACACATCGACCTGGACCCAATATACCGGCCACTGCAGCGGACAGCTCGAACTGACAACTGGAAGCGGCAGATACAAATCACTATAAATGCCGGAGGAAACATCACAGAAACGCTTCACAGGAGGCTCCCAAGCACTGAGGAGGTCACCTAGACAGGGACGAAACGTTGGCAACACAAAAATTCCTAGCTCGGCGAACAGAACCACAACAACGAGCACCCGAGTTACAAATCTTCTCACAAACTCTGTATACCCAGATCCCTCAGTATGTCAATGCTCCTAAAGGTTCTGCCATTTATTGTATAAATTGCACCTGAATTTGATCTTCCAAAATGTATCATCTTGCATTTGTCCAGATTAAATTCCATCTGGCATTTCTCTGCCCAAATCTGCAATCTATCTTTATCCCACTGTATCCTTTGACAATCCTCCTCGCTATCTACAACTGCACCAATTTTGGTGTCATCTGCAAACTTACTAATCAGATAACCTACATTTTCCTCCAGATCATTTATACATATTTTAAACAAGCAAAGTTTCCAGCACTGATCCCTGTTGAACACCACTGGTTGCTGATCACTGTCCTGAAAAGCACATATCCACCACTACTCCCTGTCTTCTATGACGAAGTTTTATATACTTCATCTAGTCAGCTCACCCCGGATTCCATGAGACTCTACCTTCTGTACCAGCCTGACATGAGGTACCTTATCAAATGCCTGACTATAGTCCATGTAGACAACATCCCCAGCCCTTCCCTTATCAATCATTATTGTCACCTCCTCACAAAAAACTTAATGATGTTGGTGAGACATGTCCCTTCCTGCAAAGAACTGTGCTGCCTATCAGTAACAAGCCAATTCTTTTTCAAACGTAAATAAATCCTGTCACTCAGTATCTTCCCCAACAGCTTTCCCGCCACTGACATCAGGCTCACCGGCCTGTGATTATCTGGATTATCTCTGTTTCCCCTCTTAAACAAAGGAACAACATTGGCCATTCTCTAGTCCTCTGGAACCTCATCTGAGGCCAAAGAGGATGCAAAGATATCTGTTAAGGCCCCAACTATTTTCTCCCTTGCCTCCCAAAGTATATCATTGGCAACATCGATGCTAATAAGCAACTAAAAATGCTGAACAACTTTCAGTGTAACTTTGAGCAAGCAACTCTCGTGAGACTGATATACTTAGGTAATTTGAAATTTATCATAAAGGAATATAATTATTAGACATTTTCCCAGGTGGCTATATAAGGGAGATGCATGTAAAAACTCCAGGGGCAAGAATTTGATTCTGGGATCTGGAACCTGACATTGGAGCCATTTGTGAGTTTTCCCAATTTCAGCAGCCATTTAGCTGTTGAGAATGCTTGGTAGCTATTTAGCAGCACTGGAGGCAGAGTGGAAATGGGAGTTCTGAAGTGTGGGCCTGATTTGAAGGCCTAATGGTATCGGAGATGAGAAAGAGTGCCATACTAGCATGTTGAGTTTGGGGATTGTGCGGAGTACAAGCACTACATGTCTGCGTTTACCTGGGAGTTCTTGAAGCAGTTACTGACATCCAGAAATTTACACAATTATCTGGTGTATAAAACTAATGTTTGGAAGAAATCAAACATGAATTAAGGCACTGGACATTTTTCTCAGAAAATGTCCCAATTCTGTAGAAGATAAATGATGAAGAGGGTGAGGTATAGAGATGAGGGTGGTGATGATGAAGGTGGAGTGAATGATGAGAAAAGTGCCTGATGATAGGGAGGAGAGGAAAATGATACTGAGTGAAGATGGTAAGGTAATTAATTATTGAAAAGAGGCCGATGTTGATGGTAATAGTGAGTAAAATTAATGATTATGTGAGTAAGGTGAATGATGATGACAGGAAGAAAAGTCAAAAATAAAGAGAAACATTTCAAAGCCAAACTATAATATTTCTCATCTGTTTACATCGAGAATGCAATTTGGAACAAATATGGAAAGAAAGAGATAAGAAGCTGAAAGAAACAGCAGAGCATTATGGCATCATCTAGTTAGTGCATCTGCTCTTTGACAAAGGTTCAGATTTAGAGAATTATGCTTTCCACTGATGATCATTCATTGCTTTTGTAATTAATGTGGAACATTTCCATAGAGGGCATCTGTACCCAGGTAGAGCAGCCGTTATTCAAGGCAATATGGTCTTTACCGATTGCTGAAGTGTTGTCATGAATTCTGCTTTGCCTCCTCTGGGGAAACTTCACTGTGTTAACTGTCAAATAGGCTTTTCAATAGTACTGAATTGAAATTGAGAAATGTTGTGGATGAATTTCAGTGACGATGTGGTATCAGATATACAGGTACATCCCAGCAATTGGTAGCTGATCTAATTAAACAACATCTTTTTTTGGTTGTTTGAAGTAGCAGAGCACAGACCATACTCAACCACCCAACCCACGCAATACCCACCGCAAAATGTCTGTTGTTGGATGTGATTCTGTATTGGGGAAGCACTTACTGAACAATCCAAGTGTACTACTGAATGCACTAACAATTTCAGAAAATCAGTTGAGTTCATAATGTGGCTCATTAATGCTTGCTTGAATTGACAAATATTGATGCACAGCAAGTCATTCCCTGAAGAAGGAATATTTTCAAACTTTCGGCTTTATATTAATTACACTGGAGCTTAGGGAGTCCAGCACCTTTCTGACAACGTGTTCCAGGCTCTCACCACCCTTTGTATGAAAAACCTGCTTTGCACACCTCTTTTAAACTCTCCCCCTCACACCATGAACCTGTGTCCCCTAGTAATTGACCCCCCTACCCTGAGAAAAGAGTTTTGAACTTTCTCTCTATCCATGCCATTCTTGTAAACTTCTGTTATGTCATTCCTCAACCTCCAGCAATCAAGTGAAAACAAACCCACCAGCTTTGCTTCATATCTAAAATCCATCATGTCAGGCAACATCCTGGTGAACCTTTTCTGTACCCTCTCCAAAGTATTTACATCCTTCAGGTAGTGTGGTGACCAGAACTGTACGTAATATTCCAAGTGTGGCCTAACTAAAGTTCTAAAAAGCTGCAGCATAGCTCAGCTATCCTTATATTCAATGCCATTCCAATGAGGCAAGCATGCCATAGACCTTTTTTACTACCTTATTGACCTGTGCTGCCACCTTCAGTGATCTGTGGACCTGCACACCCAGGTCCCTCTCCTAAGGGTTTTGTCATGCACAATATAATTTCCACTTGTACTTGATCTTCCAAAATGCATCGTTTCACATTCATCTGGATTAAACTCCATCTGTCATTTTTCCGTGCATGCCTCCAATTAGACCAGCAATGCTTTCCTTCAAATCATGATATATAGATCATGAACAGCAGAGCTCCCAATACTGATCCCCGTGGAACACCACCAGTCACAACCAATTATTCTGAAAAGCATCCTTCTACTGCTACACTTTGTTTCCTATGACTAAGCCGGTTCTGAATCCATCTTGCTAGCTCGTCCCCGATACCATGTGACTTCACCTTTTGTACCAGTCTGCCATGAGGGACCTTGTAAAAGGCTTTACTGAATTCGAACAAAGTCCCCAATTAAGAAATGCCTGCATTTTTAACAAGTACCAATGAAACACTTGATAATATATTCCAAAATAAAGGAAGTTACAGGTTGATTGTACTCATACAACATTGGTGCTTTCATTATAATACATTAACAGAAATGCCTTTCCAAGATATTATTAACTAATCACCATGTTTGCCTGTATGGTTTCACATGAGTATTTGTAACAGACCAGATGTTTGCTCCTCTATCTGAGCGAGATTTTGTTTTAATTTCTTGTTGAAGAACCTTGGAGTTCTTTTGAATAGAAATTCCAAATGGCTGCTATCAGATCTGCGATCCGCTGTAACAGTGCCTATTGTTTAATTCCATTGACTGCAAAAAGAACTGAATTTCACCCATTTTATGTCACTGCCTAAAATGGTTTAACTCAATTTATGTTTTAAGAAGTCTGGATCAACTTAGCTTCAGAAACTCAGAAAGGCGAGCCTTTGTCCAATTAGTTAGTTATTACTGCCTTAATTGTTTTCAGGAACTGGGGAATGTAGAGAAATTGTATTCTCTATGAAAACTGTATAACGTTCATTCATATATTTTATGGAAAATAAACCAATTGATAGTTTGAAATTACATCTCATCTTGATGAATGAGCACTGAGATCCAGCCAAACATGGCTGTAAGTGTTGAACCCTGGCGTTAAGGTGAGAACGGCTGCCTTGATATAAAGGCACCATTTGATTGGAGGTGGCATCAAGAAGCTGTAGCAAAACTTGGATCAACAGGAATCAGGAGGAAAACTCCCCATTATTGGGAGTCATATCTGGCACAAAGGATAATGGTTGTGGTTGTTGGAGATCAATCATCTCAGTCCTAATAGGAGTTCCTCACGGTACTGTCTTTGGCTCAACCATCTTCAGCCGCTTCATCAATGACATTCTCTCCAGTATAAGGCCAGTATAAGGCCAGTATAAGGTGGGGTTGTTCGCTAATGATTGCATGATGTTCAGCAACATTCTGGACTCATCAGGTTTTTGAAACAGTCCATGTCCATAAACAGCAAAGTCTTGGACAATGCCCAGTTTGGACTGAAAAGGGATAAGTAACATTAGTACCACACAAGCATATACATTGACAATCTCCAACAAGAGAGAACATTGTAATATTCTTTAGACATTCATTGGTATTTCTAACACTGAATCCTATACTATCAATGCTCTGGGGCTGCCATTGACAAGAAATGTTGCTGCTACAAGAGAAGGGCAGAGGCTGGGAACTCTGCAGTGACTAAATCATCTATTGACTCCCCAGAGCCTGTCCACCATCTGCCAGGCAGAACTTAGGAATGTGATGGAATACTCTCTGCTCGAGTGGACGAGTGCAGCTCCACCAGTACCCAAGAGGCTTGATATCATCCAGGGCAAAGTAACCCACTTGATTGGCATACTTTCAACATCTTAAGCACTCACTTCCTTTACCAGAATTGGGCAATAAAGATTGTCCTTGCCAATGAGGTTCACAACATATGGACAAATATAAGTCAAGACAGGATAGAACTTAAGTATGGATTAACCATCCAGAGGAATTCATGAAAATGATCTTTGGTAAAATAGATGAGGAAGGTGGGAATTCCAAAGAATCCTTGTAGTCCTAGGACAATCGATAGAATCAGATGGTGGGAAGGTTAAAATATGCCTAAGAAGAGTTAACTAAGGATGTTTAAAATTGTTTCAGGCTCGAAGAGAAAAATAATTATTGCTTACTGTCAATAGAGAAAAATTGATTTCTAATTATAAAACTTTCTTTACTTATGCTCTTTCTTTCGCTTGCTTTATCTCTTTTTATTGCCCTCAATCTGTCTAGATAGTACTTGTGAGGACTTTGAGAAGATATTGATAAAATTCCTTATAAGAGACTATCAGATGAGTTTTAAGATCATGTAATTGAGTTCAAACTATTGACCTCGCTAAGGATTTGCTGAATGATGGGAGACAGAGTGTAGTGTCATGATTCTAGGTGATGGTATTCTTGGACGTATCAGTTCATAGAGTAAAACTTGGCTTGGCATATAAATTTAATTTTTTTATACAGTTTGGCTACTGTGATAATCAATTACTGAATACATTTGTAGGAGACAATTGAAATAACTTCACAGAGGCCTGTATCCCATCACCAAGTCACACTTTATTTATACATGAACAGCCCTTTTCTTTAGAACTGCCTCTTCAGAGTCAGCTATTAGAGTGTTATTATCCCTGACACCTCCCTTTTAATCTGTCATCCAGGGATCCCTGATTGGATCAGTTTAGCAGCCTCAATCAAGGAACTCATATTCTATGAGGTCCAGCTGGCTGACCTTGTTAAAGTCACCATAAAAATAATACACTTTTATTACACAATGTCAAAAGACTTAACATCAATGGCAAAAAGTAAAATAATTCAACCCTTTTCCCAGCATTATCTTTTTACAGCCACTCAATCGTCATGAAGTATCATTATTTCCTCATGCTTTGAGACTTCTACTCAAATAGCTCTTTCCATTACTGATGGTCTAAAGATTTCATTCCAGCTCTGATTGCTTAGAGATTTTTTCCGAGCTTAGGTGGTCTGGACTTCTTTCAATCCTAACAATATGGAGACTTTTTCAAATTCTCAAAACTTGAAGTTTTCCATAAACTAACTAACTGCCCTTCTATTAAGATGATTTCATCTTCTGAGCTCAAATTAATAGTGACCCCTGGCTATCTGTTACTGGAAGAAAAACTTTAACTTTAACTAAGTACACTCAGCAATCAAATTCATGAAGACTTTGGGATCTTGGCACATCTGTGATTGACATATAAAATGTAAAGGAAATAATCAGAAGGTCTAATGGCATTCATATCCTGAAGATTAGATTACAAAAGGATAAAAGTTATGCTTCAGTTCTGCAGACTGACCACATCTGGACTCCTGGGCACTATACCAGGGAGGAATATCTTGGCCTTGGAGAGAGTACAGTGTAATTTTACTCAAATGATACTGAACTGAAAGGTGTCTTGGACCAGACCAAACACCCACCATATGTATTCAGATGATAGTCTAGACTAATTTTTTCTTATTTTAAAGGTAAGTGTAAGGAGTTACATACCAGAAAGAATTAGATTGGTCAAACTACTTGACACTAAGCAAAATAGACTTTATTCATTAAATACAACAAAAAAAGGATATATTGGAATAACGTAACTTTATTGGAAAACTTAATAAAATAATAGATTATTTAACTACAAAACAGTAACTGTTCCAATATAATCACATCCCCACAAATACCTCCTTGGAAAAAGGCAAATTCAGTAAAACAGATTGTCTTACATGTGATTCTAGCAGCAGGAACAGAAGGGCCAGCTTTTAATTGTAACTCAGAGACAAAAAAAAATAGCTTTCACACTCCAGTTTCAAGGCCCCAGTAACTGTTACTGCAGAAAAACTAGATCTAAAAATCCTGATTCTGTGGGAGCTTGGCTCCACCCATTCAGGCTGCAACTCCAAAAAAAACAAAAGGCCTCACAAACTGTTTACTTTCTGGGCTTTCAATAGACAGCTCCAAACCTCTCTCTTAAAATCTCTCTTCAAAGAAAAAGGACAAAATACACCTATTAAAGTCATTGTATTGTCATAAAAGGAGGGGCTGTGTTTAATTGGATTATATTCTTTGGAGGTTAAAAAATTGAAGTGTGATTAGATTGAGTCCTGAAGATTGTAAGGGAATTAGACAGAGTACATGGTGAAAATTATTTCTGATGTGTGAGGGGTTTAGGGAAAGGTTCAAAGCTTTAGAATGATTACCAAGAATTTCAGGAGTGAAATTGGAGACATGTCTATCACAAAGCTGGTAGAAGTTTGAAAGTCTGCAAATAGCTATTGAAGTCATTAATTTCAATTTAAACTTATAGTTTTGTTAATAGAAGGTATTAATGGATAATGCCAAAGGCTGATATATGGAGATTGGTGATGGATCAGTCATAACCACCTTGAATGGCTGAACTGTGAATCTAAATGACCTTCTTCCGTTCCTATGTCTGTGCAACACATAAAGTTTTGGAAATAAGAAAATACATTTAGCTGAAATACTTGCTGTTTTTACTGTTTCTTTTAACAAATTCTTTGCAAATGATCTTCGGCGATAATCGGGAATGGAAACTGTTCCCTGAATTTGTATGGATGCTCCACATGCAAGTTCAGCAACATTGAAGACAAATGCTGTGGAAAATTCTGTGGGTATCAGGCTACAAAGTCCGAAGTTAACCTAGATTGAACAGATAGGTGAACTGAAGCTTCAGAGTGGACTACATTTGACATCTGATTGCAATTGGAAAATAAAACTCTGTGGTTAGAATAAAATCAGCAAATAAAGTAACCCCTGATCTTCAAAGTAATCATAATTTAATTGACTCAGGATGAAAGGCTTATCATGGCTTTTAGCCAAATGATCTGTTTCCAAAGCTTGTCACAGTTTTTCAAAGAAGTACTTGGACTCCATCTTGAGGGGATCATACAACATACACGCACACACACAAGCATGGACGCACACAGATGCATACACATGCTGTCTCTCTCTCTCTCTCTCTCCCTCTCTCCCTCACACACACACACACACCATTTATATGGTAGGAAAAAGCACAATACTGTAATTGTTGGAAATCTGAAATGGAAAGAGAAAATGCTGGAATTTCTCAGTGGGTCAGGCAGCATTTGTGGAGAGAGAAACAGAATTCTCATTTCAAATTGATGACCCTTTGTTGGAACTTCAGAAATGTTCTGAAGATATCCAGCATATTCTGATTTTATTTCCATAGAGTAAGTTTAGTCCTTTAAAGTACAGGAAAGTAGCAATGTGATTGATATTTTCAAAGTGAAAGAAACCAGGTCAAACAAATTAATGTAATTTTTTTCAAGATTAAATCAAAATATTGCATTATTGGAAATATAAAATAGTAACAGAAATTTAGCATGTCTGGCAGTGTCTGTGGAGAGAGAAACAGAGTTAACGCCTCGATAGGACTCTTCAATTTCCAAATAATTTTATTCTCTTACATAGTCTATTTTTCTAATCAATTTACCTGCTGTATCAAATTTCACTTGAAACTGGCAACAGAATCAAAACTGGATTGCAATTCCAATCCACTTCTCATGAATAACTAAAGTGTAGACACAGTTTGATTCATTACAACATATACATTGTGAACTTTATTAAAAGGGGATTCTTAAAACCTTTTCGAAGAGACATAACAGTTTTGTGAATGAGGTTCTTTGAAAACAGATTTATCTCATCTAATGGTCTTGCACAATTTTTAATTGTTAATAATTGTTTTCAAACCAGTTAATCAACTTAACTTATTACATTTTGAATATGAATGAGGCAATTCATACTTAAACAACAGTGGGTTGTGACCTGAAATTGTATAAGTATTACATCCCCAGCACTTGATGAGGTAAACACCACTGAATTGATTATTCAATCATTTTCATGTTTGGCTAAACATTCTTGCATTAAAGGTCTAACTTGTACATGGACAAAAAGGGACATTCATGAAGAAGCACAACATTTATTTTGCATCTTTTAATGTTCTTATTGAATTTATAATTGAAGTCTTAATCCAGTCCCAAGCCAAGTTATACTTGCAAGTTTTAACCAGAGCTGTGCCTCTTGAGTTGAGTTTGTATTGAACAATTTGAACATGAGTGATATGCTGAATTTTCCAGAATTTAACAGTAATTGCAGTTATTTGGTCTGATGGATTCTAATAAATGTTACTACTCAAACACTTGTCCAAATTATTAGAATGAAAGTAGAAGGATAAATGTCAAATCTTTTATTTAGATAAAACTGATTTTTTAACTTTTAAAAACGCATGTACTTTGTTATTAGATTATGTACGTGTGTGGATGAATATGATAAGGTGGACAACTGATATCACATCCATTGTACCTTCTGCTTTCATACTCATTAAACTTTAGAAAATGCATTATGCTCAGAGATAAATAGTTCTGTTCCTTATAGTAATTGGTTTCAGTTATCCAAATTGCTTGTAACTTTTAAAACAGCAATCTTTAATTACCTCACTAGATATTCTCTCAAATAACTGGAGACGATATAAATTGTCTAGCTATTAACGCTTTGAAGCATTGAGCCAGAAATACATAGACTAATGCTTTTCCACATTTATTTTGGTTCAAAAAAGACAGTGAAAATATGATTTTGACAATCTTCAGGAGTGTAAAACAAGTGATAGCGAGTCAGCAACTAATTTTATATCTCATCCTATCTTCATTTCTATTCAAATTAAATATTCACACATTTGGATATAAACCACACTCTCATTATTGAAAGGGCAGAGGTACTGGCCATTATACACCATGACAGTATAGAGGACCAGTAGCCTTTCTATTGTAAGAAGAGAACTAATTGTTGCAGGTACATGAATGATGATGTGAGGAACACACAATACCATCTTGTTATTGATTCTGGAGTAGAGTGGTGCTGGAAAAGCACAGCAGTTCAGGCAGCATCCGAGGAGCAGGAAAATTGACGTTTCGGGCAAAAGCCCTTTATCAGGAATACAGGCAGAGTGCCTGAAGGGTGGAGAGATAAATTTCATTTATCTCTCCACCCTTCAGGCACTCTGCCTGTATTCCTGATGAAGGGCTTTTGCCTGAAATGTCAATTTTCCTGCTCTTCGGATGCTGCCTGAACTGCTGTGCTTTTCCAGCATCACTAAACTCCAGAATCTGGTTTCCAGCATCTGCAATCATTGTCTTTACCATCTTGTCATTGAGGAAAACAACTAGCTGGAACAATTGAGTATGCATTTCTAGTCCATGCTGTATATGTTCTGATACAGTTGTGAATCATATGTTAACTGATATGTTTGAAGGCTCTTTACTGGCACTTGGAAAGCTCCTGGGATGGGAAGGTTTGGCGCATTGGTCACTTGGCTTCCACTGATACTCAAAGTGGTTTCTCTTTAATTTGTTGTTTGTTTTCCTGGAGACATGAAGTAAATGGTCAGAACCATGTGTGTGATTTTTCTGGCAGCTCTGCTGATCCTCTGCCCAAGGTATCACAGTAGATCAGGGCAACACCTCTGGACCAGCTATTAACACTGACCAAATTGTTGTACCTTTACTGCATTAATTACAACTCTCAATGGGAAAGACTATTGCCACACTCCACCCTTTTGCCAAGGTTTCAATTATTGTGACGTAGGTGTAGCCATCACATTAGAAAGAGGAGAAGAAAAACCACCTCATCCATTACTGTCACAATACAGATATGTTAAATTGAAAATAAGGATTAAAGTAGTTCATTAGGGAGAAGTTAGTTTACTTAATACTTGAAATAAAATGTCAAACAAAGTGAGCTAATATTTATTTCTTTGTATTCATTCCATTTGTTGGTATAATTTTATAGTTAAACATGTGCTGCCACCAGAGAGCACTCTAACATAGCTAATCAGATTGCAAAAATCCAACACTGCAGTGAATAGAGAGACTAGTGAGCGAATGGTGCATTTGCAACAATTTAGAATAGCCCTCTGAAGGGGAAGTTATTTGTGAACAATGAAGCATGTTTTGTTTTCTTTTTGAGGGCTGTTCAGTGTAACTGACATAATCTTTTAGAGTTTTGGTTACCTGTATTGAACTGCCTGATATATCCAAGATTTCTGCTCTAATCATTGCTAGAGGCAAAGGAAGGAATCACATTTCTATAGCTGTAAAAGCTGTGAGAGTAGTGCATGAGCAGGTAATTGTGTATAAGCTGTTTTGACTGCACTTCTTCAATGAATATGGGAGTATCAGCCATGGGGATGATGCTGGTCATTATGGATGGGGAAGGTGGTATTTTCAGAAGAATACCTTGGAATTTCACTTCATTATTTTTTAGAGTCATGGAAAATTTGAACAAGTTTTTTTTCTCATTTTGTAATTATGCAAAGTCATCTTATATGATATGTTGGAAATAAATGAAGAAATTTCATTTATCTCACAGTTTTCACAATCTTTTGATGCTTCAAAAGTGCTTCTTAGTCAATGAAGTATTTTTGAAATGCAGTCAATGCTGCAAAATAAGGATCCATGTCAAAGACAAAGCAAGATTCCACACCATTGAAATAAGTGACCAGGTAGTATTCTATTTTAGTGATGTTTGTCAAGGGATACTAGGAGAATTGCACCTATCTTTTTAATGAACCACAAGAGGTATTCCCTTCTTCAAAAGATGCCTTGCTTCAATATCTAATCTAAAGGACAACAGCATGGGCTCCCATATAATGTATAGGTACACAGGATTGAAAACTGCAATGTGATGTATTGTCTCACTGATTCACTGATTTCAGTAGGTTTTCAAGCACAATTCTAATATCAAAAGTCTCAACTGAAAATTGATGCATTATCTATTTTGGGCAATGCTCTGGGTGTTGTTAAAATTGTGGAAATGCTACTGCTATAATGGACAACTATCCTTTTAGTCTTCTGATAGAACAACCTCATAGTGCTGAAATAATTTGTCAAGGATGGTCAGAAAGGAGAACAAATAATCTAAAGCATGTTCAGCAGCACTAGGTATCTTTATATCCAAGAGTCCGATACTGGAAAGCGTGCAGATACAGGCTTGGATTTTCACCTGTGAGTTGGATGTGCAGAGGATGGAGGAATCTTAGTTCCATGAACCTGCCTTTTAAAAATAGGTAAAAACAATGACTGCTGATGCTGGAAACCAGATTCTGGATTAGTGGTGCTGGAAGAGCACAGCAGTTCAGGCAGCATCCGAGGAGCAATAAAATCGACGTTTCGGGCAAAAGCCCTTCATCAGGAATAAAGAATTGTCAGCCTGGTGGAGTGTGGGGAGGTGGACAGGCTATGCTAGAAATTAAAGTGTGTGATCTGCACTGAGAATGGAGGACATCGATGTGGAGATGATCTGAGACTAAAAACAGATGCTCCAAGATCTTATCAGTGGGTGCAGCAAGCCTGCAGTGCCAAATGACTTACCCCACCCCCCTCCAAATTCCTATATTTCTATTTCCGCTTGGCAGGTTCTTTTGACACTTTGTTTGGACAGGTCGGTTGACCTTTTCTGTAAGCTTGATGGTGAAATTGTTTATGCACTTTAGATACATGTTCGTGCCTACTTTTAAACATACCAAAAGATAACTAATCTCCCTCAAAGGTTACCCTATCCCTTCTAAAGGGAACCTAACTTCCCTGTAAAAGTCACCAGAACTCCTCCAAAGGACCAGGTCTAAAGGCCACATTACCTACTAAAAATAGTACTCTGGCTATCCAATGATATCTACAAAGTGCAGACTTGATCTCAATTGTAACTGCCTCCAGCCATACTCTCTGACCTTCAGATTCTAACCACTTGCTTGATGAAAAGATTTTTCTTCAGGTCACCATTGCCTCTTTTGTCAATTACCTTAAATTTGTGGACTTAGTTTCTCAATCCCTTCTACCAGAGGGAACAGTTTATCCTGACCTAGTTATTCCTGATCCCTCAGCATTTTGAATACCTCTATCAAATCACTTCCTAACCTTCTCCAAAGGAAGCAGTCCTCATTGCTCCATTTAAATTACAGAACTAAAGTTCCACCTCTCTGGAACCACGAGTCCTCTCTCACCTCTCTAATAACTATACAGCCTTCCTAAAGCCTGGTGCCCAGACTGGCTACAAGACTCCAGTTGAGGCTGGATCAATAGTTCATGCAGGTTTGACATAATTTATTTGCTTTTGTACTCTGTGTCCCTATTGGTAAAGCCAAGGATGCTGTATACTTTATTAAATGCACTCTGAAGTTATCCTGACACCTTCAACAATTCAGGCACTCGTAAACCTAAATTTCTGTGCTCCTGCACCCCTTTCAGAATTGTACCCTATGTTCTGTGTTGCCGCCTTAAGTTCTTACTGCAAAAATGAAACACTTCACACTTCTCTGCAAATTTCATCTGTTACTTGTCTGCCTATTCTACCAACCTATCTAAACCCTTTGGAAGTTCTATATCATTCTCCTCATGGTTCATGATACTTCCATATTTTGTATTCTCTGCAAGTTTTGTGTACTCGATTTCATTAATGTATAAGGATTATCTACTTCCAATTTTCCAGGTTTCAAAATTTCCATTGCAGTTCAACTGAGTTATGGTCTTGCAATCCTAAGGGTTGTATCCTCAGTCTGAACATGTTACAAAGTGTTGTGGTGTGTGCTTGTGGACGGGCTTAAGTATTATTCAAAATGCTTCCAAGAAAAATAGCTTAACACACACATGTGCATAGATTCCTTTTATGTGTTGCAGTTTAACCCTCTATTACTTTTCTATTTCATTGCCAATATCAACAGAAAAATCTCCAGAAGCTCTGGAGGTGTTGTTTGGATTGATTTTAGGCGTATATTTATTGAAAAGTATCACTAGATATGAGATAGCATGGTTTGATGCATCTAGATATGAATAGCCTGTGTAAGTCAAAGGGATGGTGCGTGATGATATTTTGCTACAGTAACATCATATATTTTCTTCTTTGGCATGGTCAATAAAATTCTCATCCAATATGAGAATTACACCAATACATAAAATCATAACTTTAAACAATTGAGCTACAAAATAAAGAACAATGATTATTTCCTAAATTTAAACCAAAACAGAACATATGGTCAAGGAACATATCAGGTATGTGATAACTGTGGAATGTATGATGGACACAGAATTTTGTTCATATTTGTAGCCTGTGAGGAGTAAAGAAAGTAAATCTCCAACTTTGTGAAAGGATAATTGTTTTTGCATGTTCCAACTTGCAGAAAAACAATGCAAGCATAAATTTCCTTTAAATAATCTTTGACTTTTAACATGTACAACATGCAATTGACAATGGGAACCAGGTGTAACTATTTAATGGCTCAAAGTATGTTCATTTCAATTGTTTACAATGCTATAGATGGATTTATGAACCCACTGTAAACAGTGCAGTCATGGCTCTCATCAAAGGTTTCCTCTGTCTTGCTGTCTGTGAATGCCTGTCAATTACTATTTGTCCCTAATTTCAAAGAATTGGTGCTGGTGAGACCAAGGTCACATAAATATCCCACCATTATAAAACAGCTTATAAAACATTTTAGCTAATTTTACATACATACTTCTTGCAATATCCAACTATTCCAATGATCCAATTAGGGTACTAAGTTACATACTGCATGAAAATGGCAACGGCAGCCCAGTGGCTCAGTAGTTAGCACTGCTGTCTCACATGACCAGGAACCTGGGTTCGATTCCAGCCTCGGGCAACTGTCTGTGCAGAATTTGCACATTCTCCCTGTGTCTGCGTGGGTTTCCTCCCACAGTCCAAAGATGTGCAGGTTGGGTAGATTTGGCCAAGCTAAAGTGCCCATAGGTAAAATCAAAGACTGCAGATGTTGGAAACCAGATTCTGGATTAGAGGTGCTGGAAGCGCACAGCAGTTCAGGCAGCATCCAAGGAGCTTCGAAATCGATGTTTTGGGCAAAAGCCCTTCATCAGGAATAAAGGCAGTGAGCCTGAAGCGTGGAGAGATAAGCTAAAGGAGGGTGGGGGGTGGGGAGAAAGCAGCATAGAGTATAATGGGTGAGTGGGGGAGGGGATGAAGGTGATAGGAGAGGGTGGAATGGATAAGTGGAAAAGGAGATAGGCAGCTAGGAGAAGTCATGGGGACAGTGCCGAGCTGGAAGATTAGAACTAGGGTGAGGTGGGGGAAGGGGAAATGAGGAAACTGTTGAAGTCCACATTGATGCCCTGGGGTTGAAGTGTTCCAAGGCGGAAGATGAGGCGTTCTTCCTCCAGGCGTCTGGTGGTGAGGGAGCGGCGGTGAAGGAGGCCCAGGACCTCCATGTCCTCGGCAGAGTGGGAGGTGGAGTTGAAATGTTGGGCCACGGGGCGGTATGGTTGATTGGTGCGGGTGTCCCGTAGATGTTCCCTAAAGCGCTCTGCTAGGAGGCGTCCAGTCTCCCCAATGTAGAGGTGACCACATCGGGAGCAACGGATACAATAAATGATATTAGTGGATGTGCAAGTAAAACTTTGATGGATGTGGAAGGCTCCTTTAGGACCTTGGATAGAGGTGAGGGAGGAGGTGTGGGCGCAGGTTTTACAGTTCCTGTGGTGGCAGGGGAAAGTGTCAGGATGGAAGGGTGGGTTGTAGGGGGGCGTGGACCTGACCAGGTAGTCACGGAGAGAACGGTCTTTGTGGAAGGCGGAAAGGGGTGGAGAGGGAAATATATCCCTGGTGGTGGGGTCTTTTTGGACGTGGCAGATATGTTGGCGGATGATTTGGTTTATGTGAAGGTTTGTAGGGTGGAAGGTGAGCACCAGGGGCGTTCTGTCCTTGTTACGTTTGGAGGGGTGGGGTCTGAGGGTGGAGGTGCGGGATGTAGACGAGATGCGTTGGAGGGCATCTTTAACCATGTCAGAAGGGAAATTGCGGTCTCTAAAGAAGGAGGCCATCTGGTGTGTTCTCTGGTGGAACTGGTCCTCCTGGGAGCAGATCCGGCGGAGGCGAAGGAATTGGGAATACAGGATGGCACTTTTGCAAGAGCTAGGGTGGGAAGAGGTGAAATCCAGGTAGCTGTGGGAGTCGGTGGGTTTGGAAAAATGTCAGTGTCAAGTTGGTCGTCTTTAATGGAGATGGAGAGGTCCAGGAAGGGGAGGGAGGTGTCAGAGATGGTCCAGGTAAATTTAAGGTCAGGGTGGAATGTGTTGGTGAAGTTGATGAATTGCTCAACCTCCTCGCGGGAGCACCTGGTGGCGCCAATGCAGTCATCAATGTAGCCGAGGAAGAGGTGGGGATGGTGCTGGTGTAATTATGGAAGATCAACTGCTCTACGTAGCCAACAAAGAGACAGGCATAGCTGGGGCCCATACGTGTGCCCATGGCTACCCCTTTGGTCTGGAGGAAGTGGGAGGATTCAAAGGAGAAATTGTTAAGGGTGAGGACCAGTTCGGCCAAATGAATGAGAGTGTCGGTGGAAGGGTACTGTTGGGGACGTCGGGAGAGGAAAAAACGGAGGGCTCGGAGGCCCTGGTCATGGCGAATGGAGGTGTAGAGGGATTGGATATCCATGGTGAAGATAAGGCGTTGGGGGCCGGGGAAACGGAAGTGTTGGAGGAGGTGGAGGGCGTGGGTGGTGTTTCGAATGTATGTGGGGAGTTCCTGGACTAGGGGGATAGGACAGTGTTGAGGTAGGTAGAGATGAGTTCAGTGGGGCAGGAGCCCATATTGTTAAGTTCATTAGTCAGAGGGAAATGGGTTGGTGTGGTCTTGTTGGGCCAAAGGGCCTGTTTCCACACTGTAGTGAATCTAATCTAAAATAAAAAAATTCCACACACACAATATGTAAACACAAAAACAATGTCCACTAGATGGAGACGGTGAGCTAAATTTTTAGACTATTCTAATATGTTGATTTAAAAAGATTATATTTGTCCCTCAAAATGGTGAGATTATTTTTATTTGATATCCAACTTCAAAGGCTCAAAAGTTTGCTAATTGTGGAGCTGAACATATTCAACACCGGGATTCTATGGCCATGTATGTTCAATCATAGGCGATAAGTTCACCAGCAAGGAAAACAATTTCATTGAGAATAATGGCAGGGGAGGCCATTATTCTCTGCAATAAACAATTGGAAAGGTGGCTGGAAGAGTACCTTGTCTCAGTATTTTAGGGAGAAAATGGCCACAGAAGAAATTCTGGTCACTATAGCTTACTGATGTGCCAGTGAGAAAGTGAGGATTGGAGATGTTGGAGATCAGAGTTGAAGAGTGTGGCGCTGGATAAACACAGCAGGTCAGGCAGCATCCGAGGAGCAGGAGAGTTGATGTTTCAGGCATAAGCCCTTCATCAGGAATGTAGAGGTTGGGAAGGAGTCTAAGAGATAAATAGCAAGGGGAGGGTGGGTTGGGGGGGTGGTGTGTGAGGGGGGAAGGTAGCTGAGAAGGCAGTAGGTAGATGTAGGAGTGGGTTGACGGTGGTAGGTTGGAGCGGAGGGTGGAGCGGATAGGGGAAGGTAGGACAGTTCAAGAGTGTGTTTCCAAGTTGGAGGGTTGGATCTAGGATGAGTTTGGGGAGGGGAGATGAGTAAATTGGTGAAATTGATGTTGATGCCATGTGGTTGAAGGGTCCAAAGGCGAAAGATGAGGCGTTCTTTGGATTGGATTTGGTGGTGGAGGAGGCCCAGGACTCGCATGTCCTTGGCAGATTGGGAGGGAGAATGGAAGTGGTTGGCCACAGGGCGGTGGAGTTGTTTGGGAGTGTGTCCCAAAGATGTTCCCTGAAATGTTCTGTGAGTTGGCGTCCTGTCTTCTCAATGTAGAGAAGACCACATCAAGAGCAATAGACATGGGAGATGAGGTGTTTGGATTTGCAGGAAAATCTTTGCCAAATGTGGAAGGATGCTTTGGGGCCTTGGATGGACGTGAGGGGGAAGGTGTGGTGTGACTTTTACATCTCTTGCGGTGAAAGGGGAAGGTGCTGGGAGTAGAGGGTGGGTTGGTGGTGGGCATGGACCTAATAAGGGAGTCGCGGAGGGAAAGGTCTCTGCACATAGGGGTGGGGAGGAAAATATATCTCTGGTGGGGTCTGATTGTAGGTGGAAATGGCAGAGGATGATGCACTATATCCAGAGATTAGTGGGGTGGAAGGTGAGGACAAGGGAGTTCTATCCTAGGTGTGGTTGGAGGGGTGGGGTTCATTGACGAAGGTATGGGAAGTGGAAGAGATCCGTTGGAGGGAATTGTTGATCACGTGGATGGAGAAATTGCGGTCCTTGAAATAGGAGGCCATCTGAGATGTCCGGGAGTAGAATTGCTCCTCCTGGGAACACACACAGCAGAGGCGGAGGAACTAGGAGTAAAGGATAGTGTCAACAACTTCTCCTTCAAATCCTCCCACTTCCTTCAGATGGAAGGGGTAGCCATGGGCACCAGCATGGGCCCCAGCTGTGTCTGCCTCTTTGCTGGATATGTGGAACAGTCCATTTTTCACAGTCACACCATTCCCCACCTTCTCCTCTGCTACATTGTTGACTGTATCAGTGCCACTTTGTGCTCCCACAAGGAGGTCGAACAATTCATAAACTTCATGAACACCTTCCACCTTGACTTCTAGTTCACCTGGACCATCTCAAACATCTCCTTCCTCTTCCTGGACTTCCCCATCTCCATCTCCAGTGACCGACTCAACACAGGCATCTACTTCAAACCCATCAACTCCCCTAGCTACCTGGACTACACCTCCTCACACCACCCCCGCCTGTAAAAACACTATCCCTTAGTCCCAATTCAATCGACATTATCTCCACAGTCCAACTGTTGCAAGAGAACTGCCATCAATTAACTGACCACTATTCACTATCTGGCTTGATCTCACCAAGGCATTCGGCCTTGAAAGATCTACTTAATCGGCTAAAGAAAATTGACTGCCCATCAAAGCAGCTCAGTGTGAACACCACTTCCCATCTCAGCAAATAAATAAAGTCTGCTCTGACTGCGGGAATGATGCAAGTCCTTAAGAGCTCCGCTAGGATCAAACAGGGCTGTTTTCTGGTTATGAAACTCTTTGGCACATTGACTCTTTGCTAATATCACATGCCTTTAGCTACTCTGTATCTCACTTAAATACCAGAACTCACAGCAAGCTGTTTAGCATTAACAAATTGAGATCCAATGTAGATACGCACCAAGTTCTTATCATTCATGCTGCACAAGCATTCCCTACTGAGGGACACCTTCAGCTGCAAATGGAAGAACTCACCTATGCCCAGTTTGGTTTGACCATCAGCATTAAAAAGACAAGTATCATGGCTCAGGAGGTTGCCAGATTGCCATTACTCAGCATTGACAATGGGATGCAGGAGGTTACTAATAACTTCATGTGTCTCAGTTTTATCCAGAATCTATCACTTGATGCTGAAATCAGTATGTATTAACTTATAAGTACTTCTGCAGAATGATGATTTCTTTTAAACAGTATTTAAGGCCTAGTTTTAAGAATGAATGGTTTTATGCACCGCTAATGAACTTTTGCCTATTTTACATTGATTTGTAACCCAGAAAATTAAGTAAAGTAGTCTCAAAGTTTGTTAGAGCCTCCTGGAATTTGTTGTTTTAATCTTAAGGGAAACATCCATTGCATAGAGAGGGAGACTTTTCAATTTCAATTTTTACTTTATGTGGGGCAGTCCTGTGTAGTCCTTGGAATGGGATGGACCTCCTGAGAAAGGATGGATACATATTGAATTAGGTTCCCTGGGAGTGAGGAACTAGTGTTAACCCTAGACCAGAAGTGTTGTGATAAAACCCTGATGAGGTTACTTAAAGCTGAGCACATTTAAGCAGGTGCCTGATAGCTACAGGAAGAAGATATCTGTAATTCCATGTTAAAAGTTGAAGTCACAAGTGGCATAAGATTACTCAAATATTAAAACAGGGGCTCTGATGTGAGTATTGGCAGTGAAGGGGTTGATTTAGCTCAGTTGACTGGATAGCTAGTTTGTGATATAGAGTGACACCAATGGTGTGGGCTCAATTCCCATGCTGGCTGACATTACCATGAAAAATTCTCTTTCTCAAACACTTCCCTTTGCCCGAGGCATTGTGACCCTCAGGTTAACCTACCTCCAATAATATCTCTCTTGAAAGAGAGAGCATTCTTATGATGCAGAAATTTTATGCAACTTTACTTTCATTAACATCCATATTTTATTGAGAGACACTGAAACTTCTTAGCCAGAAACACCCTGCTTACATCAGATATATCCTACTTTATAGAGGTGGTTAACTCACTAATTGTAGCTGCTCCAAAGCCACACTTTTTACAATGGATGTTGAGCGTTAGATTTTCACCTTAGAGGTGGGTAGTTTAATTCAGAAAATGTCACTCTTACCACATGCATTTTAGGAAATAATGTCCGAGATGATGTAGTTTTCCTTCCAGGGTGTGGGTGCAGGACATAGTTGCGGCTCTTCCCTGGGTGAAGCAGGCAGGTGGTTACAGGGTCTGCCAAATGCCAAAATGCCTGTTAAAAAGTTCACATGCCTACCTCAATTCTCTGCAACTTCATCTGTGTTGTTCTGTTAAATGTTAGGCTCTCTAACCCTATTCCTTCACACTCACCAACCTCTCTCACCCAATTTCTTTGTCTGTAATACCAAATCATGCCAACCCAGGTTGTACCACCCACAATAGTGACTTTAGGGGATTTTAGAGGCAGTGAACCCCATTTTTAAACATTTTTAAAAATTACATAATTTCTTAATGCTTTCTGAACCAAAAAGGTGAATCAATTTGAAGTATCTTTATCAGGAACTTCAAGTGTATGAACACTAAAAGATAATCAAAATGCTGTGGATGCAGGACTTCTAAAATAAAATTAGAAGGTGCTCGGGAAACTCAGCGGGTTTGTAGAAAGAGAAACAGAGCAAACTTTTTGAGTCCTGTCTAACTCTTCGGAACTGGTCCTGCCTGACCTGTTGAGTTTTTCAAGCAGTTCCTGTCTGTATTTTAGTGCATGAACAGTCATCACCTTACATACCTGAATCTTGTGTGATTGACATAAGTGATTAGAAGAGTTTTCAGAATTGTCAATCAAATAATACTTTCCCTGGGATTCAGGTCTTTCAATAGACTAATGGATTCCTGGCCACTAGCTCATCACAGAGCTTGTTAATACTTGAGGGAGTGTTACACTGGACACGCTGTCTTTAAACTGAAGATCCACCTACTTGCTTTACTGGGTAAGGCACTAAAGACCGTGGGATTTGTCTCTGCTGTCACACCTAACATTTATCCATGTTTAAAAAATTTTCTCCTTTATTTAGGGTAGCGTTTTTCCTCTACTTTTATTGAAGTGATTGGTTAATAACACCCTAGATATGTTCTATGTTCCTTCTTAAATGTAGCTATAATGATGACTATCTAATAGTCCACTGGAACTACTTTCTCTAATGAGTTTTTGAACATGTCAAATAGTGCCTCTGAACCTTTTAAAATGTGGGGTTGCAGACTGTTCAGATCTGAGAATTTACCCTTGGTTTTGGTTCATTGATTAAATATTTTTTATATTTTGTTTTAAATGTGTCGATGCCATTATTATTTTCATCTTCCATGTAAAGTTTACCTGATTGGTTTCCTTGATAATTACTGAATCAAAATAATTATTTACTATTTTGGCCTTTTCATTATTGCTGGTTTTATTCCAACAATTGCGTGGAGGCCCACTTCCCATCCTTTTTGCCTCCAAAGTATCTTATTTTGTTAATGTATCATTCAGATTTAATTTTACAGTTCGGCTTTGCCTTCCTAATACTTCTTTTCCTTGTGCTTCTCTCCCAGTCTCCTTGTATTCTCCCTTATTCTGTACTCCTGTTTGCATATCCCATTCTTAACACTCAACACTTCCCTTATGTCTTTCATCATCCATGCTGTCTTATTAATGTTTACCCAGTTCATGTTTTTAGCAGTTTTTATTTACAATACTGTTAAGTATAGTTTTAAATCTGTTCTGTTCTACCTCATTGCTTAGCAGGTATGGCTGTCCACCTACTTTCCCTAAGTTCTGTTTATAGTCTTTCAAAGTCAACTTTTCTCCATCTGTTACCATCATAGTTATATCTTTGTCAATTGCTGTCCTAAAAAATAATATATTAAGGTCACTGTCCTTTGATGTTTCCCTAATGTTACTTCTCTTATCTGGTTCATTCTCCATTATCAGATCGACTACAGTTTTCCCTTTTTCCTGTTCCATGGCTCTAATTATTTCAGACTGTTTATGTTTCCTCCTAAATTTAGTCTGTCCTGTTATCTTGAATCCTGTTTTGGTTAAACTTAAACTCTGTTTAATTTCTTGCTAGGTTTCCTCCCTTTAAGCGCAGCAGGTCAGGCAGCATCAAAGGAGCAGGAGAGTCGACATTTCGGGCATAAGCCCTTCTTCAGGAATTCTGAATTCAGGATTCCTGAAGAAGGGCTTATGCCCGAAACGTCGATTCTCCTGCTCCTTTGATGCTGCCTGATCTACTGTGCTTTTCCAGCAACACCTTTTTCAGCTCTGATCTCCAGCATCTGCAGTCCTCACTTCCTCCCTTTAACTCCATCTTGCTAGCTTAATGCCTTTGTCATCTTTTATTTAGCCATTCTGCGAGGATGTTGGCCCTACTCCAGTTCAACGAAAGCATGACCCATTGGTACAGTTCCTTCCTGACCCAGTTATGGAACCAATGACCAATGGAAAGGAACATCTCCTTCACACAAGAGCTCTTTAGTAAGCTGTACAGTAATTCTCCAAATCTGTTGATTTCTATGTTAATTTGCACATCCATATTGTCTTCTGCTATATATTGTAGTGATTGGAATGGGATTGGCTAAGTGGATCTCACTGAATATGAGTTCCCTGATTGGGGCTGTTAATCTGGGTCAATCAGGGAGCCTTGGCCGACAGATTTACATAGGACTCTCAGGGATTCTCCTCACTCTAGGGACTGACTCTGAGCTGGCTGGTTGGAATTCATGCACTGGGCACATGTAAATAAGGGGTGACTTGGTGACGGGGATATCAGACTCCATGGAGTTATTTCACTTTTTAGTTTAATTCCTAACTACTAATCCACCCTCAGCCGGCCTTCCTTCCTGCTCCTACCAATTCCATTCCAACAAGGTTTGACCTGTACCTTTCCAAGAACCCCTCTAGCTTCCTCAAAATTGCCCTGAACCTAATTTGGAAAAGCTTTGAAGTGTTTCTTTAAAAACACTTGTACAATGAAAGGGGAATGGCCAGTTCTCCCAGTTCAAGGTTTGGCTTGGCTTGGTTTTAGAAAGCTGTTTTGCTTTTGAAGGTGCTGGTCAAAGAACCAGCTCCATGCTGACCCTCCCTTTCTCTGACATCTCTCCTTAAGAACCTATATTTGATTTTACATTTTTTGCCAAGGGGATGTTTATGGGGATGTTGCGAGTATTTGGAACAGTATCATTAAGTTGCGGCAGAATCGATTGGGTTTTCAAATAGGTTTTTATTCCAAATTCAGTTCTCTTTTGTTCATGTTTCATTCAGTAGATTGTAAATATATTCTGTTTTGTTTAAAACTGAGTGGTTGGGCCAGCTGCATCACTCCTGGAATATTCACTATGTACCTATTTAAAACAACTACAAAAGTTAGGGTCCGGGCTTCCTTCTTGAAATGTTTTATGGGGATTTTGCCTGGTCCATAACACATTTTTATTCTGCCCTCCCCTGCTTTAAATAGCTCTCTGGACCTGGTTCTTTAATCTACACTGTGGATCCCTGAAATCTTTCACTATGTCCTCACAGGTAGTGACTAGATTATACCTGCTAGAAACAGCGAGTGTGTGCAGGACCTCCTTCTCTGTCTGATCTTCCTCATTTACTTCAGTAACCCTGCTCCCACTCTAACCACCTCATCCCAGCTCCTCCTCTCGTGGCTCTATGTGAGCTCCTGCTCCTGCAGCTTTACCTCAGCTCTCATTGTCTCTGAGCGTTTGAAAGTTGAAAACAACATGAGGATTATCGTGGGAGAACTTCTGAATGTGTGACCAAGGTGACCTATAAATGTGGATAGAGGGAAAACAGGTTGCAACGTATGTCAGAGTTGGAAGAAGCTAGCAGGAGGCTGTTGAACCCAAATGGGGAGAAGATTTGTCCAAAGATTTGTTCGGTCTATGTCTCCCTATGCCATGCAGGATGTTGACATCCCACTGCCCAGCAGTGAAGGAAGAAAACCTTCTCTGCTTGGCCACAGTAAAGGTCACCATCTTCCCTCTGCTACTTGCAACTTATTCTCTCTCTACTATAGCACCCTGCCAAGGCTCATGATCTATATTCACTTATGATGGCAAACAGCACACAGTGCGTCTGTTGGGGTCGCTACTGAGCAGACAATAGTCTTCTGAGGATGTGCTTTCATTGCTTGGGTCACTCAGGAGGAGCACACCAGCACTCACTGGGCAATCACTATAACTATCACTACTTAGTGTACAACCAACCCAATGAGAACTTAGAATTAGAGATGGACCTGTCTCATAGAGTCCTACAGCACAGAGATAGACCCTTTGGCCCAAACTGGTCCATGCTGACCAAAATGTCCATCAACAATAATGCCATTTCCCTGTATTTGGCCCATTTTGTTCTAAACCTTTCCTATCCATGTATTTGTCCAAATGCCTTTTAAATGTTGGTAATATACCCACCAGAACCACTTCCGGTGGCAGCTCATTCCATATTTGTACCAACCTCTGTATAAAAAAGTTCCCTTCAGATTCCGTTTTATTCCTTCCCCTCTAAACTTGAACTGATGCCCTCTAGTCCTCAATTCCCCAACCCTGGGAAAAAGAATGAGTGCATTCACCCTCTCCATGCCTCACATGATCTTATACACTTCCATAAGTTCCCTCCTCAGTTTCCTACACTCTAAAGAAAAAAGGTACTAACTTGTCCAATCTCTCCCTATAACTCAGGCCGTTGAGTCCTGGCAGCATCCTTGTAAGTTTCTTCTGCTCTCTTTCCAGTTTAATAACATCCTTCCTATGGCAAGATGAACAAAACTGAACACAATACTCCAAGTGTGGCCTCACCAATGTCCTGTACAACTGCAACATAACTTCCCATCTTCTATACTCAGTGCTCTGACTGATGAAGGCCAGTGTTCCAAAACCTTCCTTCACTGCCCTGTCTACCCGTGACTCTACTTGCAGAGAGCCGTGCATCTGAACTCCAACGTCCCTCTGTTCCACTACACTCCTTAAGGTCCTACCATTCACCATGAAGCTTCTACCTTGATTTGACTTTCTAAAACACAAGACCTTGCATTTATTCATATTAAACTCCATTTCCCATTTCTTGGCTCACTTCCCCAGCTGATCAAGCTGCAATTTCTTATAATTTTCCTCACTGTCCACGATGCCTTCTGTTTTAATACCATATGCAAACTTACTAATCGTGCCTTGTACATTCTCATCCAGATCATTGATAGAGATAACAGACAGCAATGGGCCCAAGACCGACTCCTGAGGCCCTCCACTAGTCACAGGCCCCCAATCTGACAGGCATCCTTCCACTATTACCCTCTGCTTCTGATCATCAAGCTAATTATGTATCCACTTTGCCAGCTCCCCTGGCTGTAATCTTCCAGAGCAGCCAATCATGTGGAACCTTATCAAAGGCCTTACTGAAATCCACATAGACTACGTCTACCACCCTGCCCTTGTCAACCTTCCTGCTCACTTCATCAAAAAACTCTAATAAATTTCTGGGCATGATCTCCCACACACAAAGCTATGCTGACTACTCATAATCAAACCCTGTATTTCCAAATGCCCGTACAGTAGCGCCTCGACATATGAGCGACCCCATTCACGAACAAATCTGTTTACAAACAGGATTGTATGTAAAATTTTGCTTCAACGTACGTACGAAATTCAAGGCATGAATGAAGGTACGAACGCAAAAAGCCCATGGTTTCATTGTCATTGTTCTGCTTTGCTATGTGCGCTTTGAACGCAAAAGCTCTCGGGCCCCGCGTGATCTCATTCAGTTCGTCTTTGGTGCGCGCGCTGTGAACATCCAACATCCAAGCATTCTTACGCTTTTTTTTTGCATTAAATTAGAGCTCATTTTGGCTCCCAAGAAAGTGAAAAGTGGTAGTGATAGTGGTATTAAGAAGCCTAAATGTATTACTATGGAAACAAAGAAGGAAATGATAGCTAAACACGAGAATGGTGCTCGTGTATCTGATCTCGCTATGCAGTACGACATGGCAAAATCGACTATCTGTACTATCCTAAAGAACAAAGAGGCACTAAAGGCAGCTGACGTGGCTAAAGGAGTGACTATTTTAACAAAGCAAAGGCCTAAATTGTTAGACGAGGTTGAAAAATTATTATTAGTTTGGATAAATCAAAAAGAGCTTGCTGGAGATAGTGTTAACGAGACTATAATCTGCGAGAAGGCTCTACACATACACTGTAATTTGTTGGCGAAACTGCTAGCGTTGAAGATTTAAAGCCAGCAGAGGCTGGTTTGATAAATTTCGTCGAAGAACTGGAATCCATAGTGTAATAAGGCATGGAGAAGCGGCTAGTTCAGACAAAAAGGCAGCGGAGGACTTTGTGAAGGAATTCAATAAGTTTGTGGAAGATGAAGGTTATGTCTCACATCAAGTTTTTAACTGTGATGTAACTGGACTTTTCTGGAAAAAAATTCCCAAAAGGACCTACATAACCCAAGAGGAGAAGGCACTACCGGGCCACAAACCAATGAAGGACAGGTTAACGCTTTTATTGTGTGCGAATGCAAGTGGGGATTACAAGGTTAAGCCTCTATTAGTCTACCACTCTGAAAATCCTCGTGTTTTTAAACGCAATAATTTGTTGAAGGCTAAACTCGCGGTAATGTGGAGGGCGAATAGCAAGGCTTGGGTCACGCGAATGATTTTTATGGAATGGTTGACAGAAGATTTTGCACCAGCTGTCAAGGAATATCTTAAAACAAATAATTTGCCACTTAAGTGTCTTCTAGTAATGGACAATGCTCCTGCCCATCCTCCAAATTTGGAAGAAGACTTGGACATTGAAGACGACTTCATAAAAATAAAGTTCCTTCCTCCCAACACCACTCCTCTCAGCCAACCCATGGACCAGAATGTCATTGCAAATTTCAAAAAATTATATACGAAGGCTCTGTTCGCCAGGTGTTTCCAGGTCACCGACACAGATTTGGTCAGTCCTGGAAGGACCACTTCAATATCCTCCACTCATAAGCCTTATTGATAAGGCATGGAGCGAGGTCTCTTTCCGTATGTTGCAGTCGGCCTGGAGGAAACTTTGGCCAGTTTGTGTACCTGAGAGAGACTTTGAGGGTTTTGAGGAGGAGACATCAGTAAATGTAGTGAATGAGATTGTGACCCTGGGCCAAAATATGGGCTTGGAGATCGATGAGGATGATGTGGCAGAGCTGGTGGAGGACCACAGACAAGAACACAGCACAGAAGATCTTGTTGAATTGCAACAGGAGCAGGTGAAGGTTATGCAGCAGGAGCATTCTGGGGAGGAGGAAGAAGAGAGGGAAGATGTATCAAGTGTTCAAATCAAAGACACTTGTAGCAAATGGAGTGAAATGCAGGCTTTTGTTGAGAGGCATCATCCTAACAAAACTGTGACCAACAGAGCAGTGAACATTTTAAATGACAATGTGATGTCCCATTTTCGGAAAATTCTGCAACAAAGGAAAAAAAACAAGTTTCTCTGGATCATTTTCTTGTGGCATCACCAACCTCCAAGAGACAAAAAAAAGAAAAGACTCCGGAAATATCCGAACAATGGGAAAATTGATTCAATTCGCGAACTTTTCGGTTCGCGAGCTGGGTCCCGGAATGGATTAAGTCTGTAAGTGGAGGAGCTACTGTATATCTTATCTCTCAGAATCTTCTCAGTTAACTTACCTACCACTGACGTTAAGCAGACTGGTCTGTAGTTCCTAGGTTTTTCTTTGCAGCCCTTCTTGACTAAGGGCACAACATTCGCTACAGTTTTCTGGGACCTCACTCGTGGTTAACAATGATACAAAAATATCAGCCAGGGTCCCTCAATTTCTTCTTTAGCCTCTTGCAGAGCTCTTGGATGTATCTGGTCAGTATCCACCTTCATACATTCTAATACATCCAACACCTCCTCTACTGTGATAAGGACTGTCCCCAAGATATGACCATTAACTTCCCCAAGTTCCCAAGTCTTCATGTCTTTCTCCACTGTCAACGCATCGGGGATATTTTCATTAAGGACAATGCCCATCTCCTGCAGTTCTACACATTCTTATTCATTTGGTCTTTGAGGAGACCTATTCTCCCTCTCTCTACTTATTCGTTTTCCTTTAATATACTTAAAGAACCTCTTTGGATTCATCCTAATATTCTCAGCCAATGCTATCTCATGCCCCCTTTTTGCCCTCCTGATTTCCTTCTTCAATAAACACCTGTATCCCCTGTACACATCCAACGATTCCCATGATCCTGTCTGATCCTGAGTAGTAATAACTCCTTTATTTTCTGGTCAAAGCCTCAATATCTCTTGTCATCCAGGGTTCCCTATTCCTCTCAACCTTGCCTTTCACCCTCACAGGAACATATCGACCTTGAACTCTAGCTATCTGACTTTTAAAGGCCTCCCGCTTGCTGGAGGTTCTTTTGCCTGCAAACAAAAAACTCCAATCAACTCCTGCAACTTCCTGTCTTATTCCATCAAAATTCGCCTTGCCCCAGTTTAGAAGCTGAACCTGTGGACCAGTTTTATCCCTCTCCATAACTATTTTAAAATTAATAGAACTATGGTCATTGCTCCCAAAGTGTTCCTAAGAGTAGTTTGGGTTTTGCCTCTTTCTGAGTAGGACCCTCTATATACTACTGAGGAAACGTTCCTGAATACACTTAACAAATTCCAGCCCATCTAAGCCCTTAGTGCTCTGGCACTCCCAGTGTATGTTAGGAAAATTAAGATCCCCGACTATGACAACCCTATTGCTCCTGCAAATCTCCCCTGTCTCCCTGCATATTCGTTCCTCTAATTTCTATTGACTATTTGGAGGCCTATAGTACAACCCCAATAACGTCACCATTCCTTCTTATTTCTTAGCGCCACCCACAAAGCTTCACTGGATGATCTTTCAGTTATTTCATCTGCTGCGATACTCGCCTTAATCAGAAATACAACTCCCCCTCCCCTCTTTCCACCACCTCTGTCGCGCTGCCTAAAGCACTTGCACCCTGGCACATTAAGCTGTCCCTCCCCTAGCCATGTTTCTGTAATGACCCTGATATCCCAGTCCCACGTATCTAATCATGCCCAGAGATCATCGGCCTTATCTGTCAGCCCTCCTGCATTAAAATAGATGCAATTTAATCCAACAGGCTTTGCTTGCTCCCTGTCATGTTCCAGCCGGACCTGTCTCTTCACTTTACTATTTCTTATTACTGTACTCCTTCAAGCCTCGCACTTGCCTCCCCAGCAGACTAGTTTAAATCCTCCCTTGCAGCACTAGCAAACCTGCCCGCTGACGTATTGGTTCCTCTCTAGCTCAGGTGTAACCCAGCCCTCTTGAGCAGGTCACCTCTGCCCCAGAAAAGATCCCAATGATCTAAAAATCCGAATCCCTGCTCCCTACTCTAGTTCATCATCCATGCATTCATCTGCCATATCCTCCTGTTCTTACCCTCACTAGAACATGGCACTGGAAGTATTCTGGAGATTACCACTGATGAGGTCCTGGTTTTAAACTTTTTTCCTAGCTCTCTATAACCACTCCACTGGACCTCGTCCCTTATTTCGACCTATGTCATTTGTGCCAATGTGTGCAATTACTTCTGGCTGCTCATCCTCCCCCTTGAGAACATTTTGCAGTTGCAACAAGACATCCTGGACCCTGACGCCCGGCAGGCAACACACAATCCTGGATTCCTGACTGTGGCCGCAGAATCTCCTGTCTGTCCCCCTAATTATCGAGTCTCCTATCACTAAGGGCCTGTTTAACTTTGCCCTTTCTGGCTGTGTCTCCTTGAATGAGGAAGAAGTAGAGTCTGACGGAGATGCTGATGGAGTCAGTGTTGATGTTGAAGGTATTGGGGAAGCCAGGGCAGTGATGTGATGGGACAGACAGCTCTGCAGGGAACTGATAGCAGCTATTTTTGAGAACTCATGAACCTTTGTGGAAGCTCAGAGGCTACAGCCAGTGGTGATGCTGACATGTCATTGCTACAAGGGAATGCCTGATTCATAACTAAAATATTATGATACTTTGCATACCGTACATTGTATACTATTTTGCTCCTTTTGAATCAATAAACTCCTTTTCAGTTTGCTGGCTAGATCATTCGTATGAAGTTCTGCAGGCTTACATGGGAGCCCCTTATGAATGATACAAAGAATAGTTTACAACAGCCATTAAAGAAGTGTGGAGGGCCTACATGGTGTTGAGTGAAATGCAACCATATATTCCCATTTTCCGGAGTTTGGGATTGTCCAGCTAGCAGCAATGAATGAGAGTCTTAGAGCTCTTACAACACCACACCTGATATGTATGTGAGCATACAGGGTCACCATGGCTCCTCTAGGTAGTAAATAATGAAATAATAAATAGTTAAAAGTCTCAACATATTGAATGCAACCAAAAGAATGTGGATAAAAGTGTAGTGTTGGTTTTCAGTGTACCACTTTACAGATGCTTCACACCCATGCATCCAAAGAGACTTCAATATTCTTTAATCTTCTTTTATCCTACACTACAATTAAACTTGTGAATGCCTGCTGACTGGCTTACCCTCTTACGCCAGATGACTTTGGAAAGCATTTTGTGGTGGCCTGGGGCCTAGTGGGCTCCTGCCTGCTGGGGTACAACTTCCTTGGCTTGAGCTGACGGAGCTGTTTGAAATGTGAGGCAAGGCACCTCTGAATTCATGTCCGGCTGGAACATGACAGGGAGCAAGCTGTATTTGTATCTACCACACAGACATAGGGCCCATGCATCCAGGCTCATGCCTCTTAATTCTTCATTGCTTTTGCAGGAGATTGAGCTTGCATAGAGAAGTCAGGAGGTTGCCTGGCACAAGGGTCCACATCACTTTCAGATACTGATTGAGATATGAATCTGTGTGTGCTACTTATAGGAAGAATGCAGAATTGGAGAATTTAAGATTAAAAGTTTCTGAATGAATGGTGGTTCAGTGTTGTTAAATAGCTAGAGCTGTTGGAGACCAATAAACCTTTATCTGACATGTATGCCTGATATTCCTATGGGTGCCGTGCCAAAGCCACCTTTTGTCACGGTGACCTTGATCATTGCATGGCTTTTGTGGGAAGGTGTGTAATGTATACCTTTTCCTATTATGAAAGGTCAATGCACTCGTGGTGCATGAGCTGCTGAGTGTTGAAGCTCCCTTTCTGTTTTAAATATGTGAGAGGTGGCACCACTGTGCTCCACTGGTTGGGTAATGAAATGATTGCACATGAGGCATCCGATGGGCTTACCTGGCCCTCAAACTTGGATGTGACAGTTCTGGAGGTGTAGCAACCATACAAACTCACACACCAAGAGGCATGAAGTATTAAGTCGACCGTGGTACTTGTGATGCACAAGAAACCATTCATCCTGTAATGGCCAGAGGGCATGAAGTGAAATTACTTTTTTTTATAAAACTGTATTCTCTTCGGATTGTCCTGTTTAGGTCTTCTTTTGAAAACACCGAATAGTCTCATAATGGCCATGACACAAAGGGATTGCAAATTATTGCTGTCTGATTGTAAGAGGCTGATGACCATCCAATTAGTCACAGAGGTGGACCTCTTCACCTCATAATGGTCATTTTGGTGAGGGTGATCAAAGTTCATCTTTGCTTGGAATGGCTTCTTGGAAACCCATCCGGTCATATGACTGGAACCCGTGTTTGTTGAAATGCTTGAAAGCATAGTTTAGTTCTGACTTTAGTTACTGTTTGAACATCATGAGAAGAGCAGCTCCAAGCCTAACAGCTAGTAGGTAGTGTTTACATCTTCATCACTTACAAAAATCTCATCTCCAGAAACAGTCTCAGACTTCACCTAGACTAATTCTCCAAGTATGATACATTCTTCTGCACTTCCGACCATCTCCATCTGTATCCCAGATCCCAGAAAAAGAATTGCTCAATGATCAGCAGTTGACAGAATCCCAGTTGGATGCCAAATAATTGGACTCAAAATGACATAAACTAATTTGAACAACTTTGATTTGTTAAAGAAACTAATAAGTTGTAACTATTTTCCTTCCCTTTCTTTCTACCTTGTATACATGAATGTGTGCAAATGAAGTAGTGAAGCAATTCCATGTGTTTTCAATGTTCTTTTAATAAATCTTATCTTTGATTTCATTGTAAAGATCTTTGCTGTGGGTTTATTTCAAAATTGGAATCCAAAAACCAGGTTTTGGGAAACATGCCTACCTTAATAAAGGAATGGTTTAAAGCAAACAATACCTCACTGTCTTAGCCTTAAGAGGGGAGAAATGCTCATAATTTAAACTCCCCAGCCTTATTTCCATTTTGCCTATGACAATTCTCACAGCACGGTGTCCAATTTGCTGTCAGAGCTGACAGTGGCAGTCATCTTGGTGCAGGGCATCTTGCTGAGTCAGGATATCCTGCTGCCATGGCTGGGAAACAGATCAACCTTTCTCTCTCATTTTAAGTGCACTTTGTTATTTATTGAGATCAAAAGAGTGCAATTGTGGGAAAAAGCCCTTCCTCCTGCTCTTTGCTCTGCCTCCACACAACGTCTGAAATAGAAATTGCACCAAAAATCACAATTTGCTGCCCATTGTGGTAATTTAACTTTGTTCACATAATTTTCAGTTACTTCGTTTCCAATTCAAAATAATTGCATGACTTAAAATGTAAACCTTCCAAGGGATTCAGTCTGGCTTTTCATACAGAGATAAGGTTAGGCTTTTACTGGTTTAATCTACTTAATAGTTCTGTTCATATACACAATTTTTATACATAAGATTCTTCATGATGTAGAACTCTACACTCTCTGTCCATAGCAAGGGAACGGCTGGGAATAGGAACAGTCAGCAAAAGGAATAGAGCCAGAAAGAGGAAGCAGTTCGACTGGAAGTCTATTGAGCTTCAAAGTGGCCAAATTTCAATGGTTTGGCATGTGTTCTATAATTAAGGTTTGGACCCCTCAATAGTATGTTGCTTTCCATTTGCTAGGGGAAAGAACATCAAGGGGCATGCAGAAGATTGGATTCACAACCAGTGGCCATCATTCATGTGGAACTATGCTCCATATGTTCATAATACTGATGGGCATCTTAGACAGCAAATATGATCAGCCGGGGAGAACAAACTCAAGGCTGATTCTCTCTGAGCAATACACAAAGTCAGATAGGCAGAGAAAGCTTAGAAGAAATGGCGGTAAGGAAAACTTGTAATAGTACAGTGACAAAAGAAAAATCATCACTAATGCACAACTTGACAATAGTTTAAAAAGGATAAAATTAATGAAGCAAGAAGGTTGTTCCTTTGAATTTGGAGACTCGTCGGGTGGAAAATCAGGATAAGGGCAACCGTATCATTGATCAGGGAAAGAGGGAAAGGATGAGGGCAGAATACAGGAGATGGGTTACTCAGGGCTGAGGGAGGAGTGGGGAGAGATCTTGGTTGAGGAGAACGGAGATCATTTTGGAGGCAGCCCAGTGGAAGGTGAGCTTGTAAATGGAAATTGGTGAATTATTTATCCTCAGAAATGAATACAGCGAAGCCAATGAAGAAAAAGAGAGTCATTGATGATACTGAAGGTGAAGATAAAAGGAGAATGGAAATTGGGATGAATTTTTCCAATTCTGAACAGGAGCAAACGACAGAGAAAGAGTTGTGTGTGAGGGTCTGAGGAGGACTTGAACAAGTCATGTTCCACATACCCCACAAAAAAAACAGATATAACTGGAATCCGTTTGAGTTATTATAGTGTTATATTTGACTTAGGGAAAATTAGGTGAGTTAAAGTACATCTTGTTCATGAATAAAAGGGTTCCTTGTGTCCTCACATCCTATCCACTAGTTTCTACATTTGAAGGATCATCCTCTGCCATTTCCATCCTCTGTCCATGCTTCTCATAATTTTGAGTACCTTAATCAGGCCCCTTTCACCCTCCTCTGCTCCAAGGAAAGCAAACAGTCTATTCAGTCTCTCCATTCCTGAGATTTTTTATCCCAGAACATCCCGGTGGATCTCCTCTGCATCTTCTCCAGTGCAATTACAACCTTCCAATAGTGTGGCAACCAGAACTCCACACAGTATTCCATCTATGCCCTAACCACTGCTTATAAAGTTGTAACAAGACTTCCTTACCATCTTGTACACCCAGGCTAATAAAGGCAAGTATCCTATATGCCCCTTCTTCACCACCCTATCTACCTGTGCTGACACCTTCAGGAGTATCTTATGCAGGAATGGTGGTCTTGGCCAGACGTGACAGTCTACTTTGGTGGAGGCTTCCAACCTAGTATTCCAGCAGCCTGGCATGGTGGTCTCAACCCAGGGTGGTGGTCTCGGCTCAGTGTAGTGATCTTGGCTTGGCATGGTGGTCTCGGCCCGGTGTGGTGGTCTCGGCCTGGTGTGGTGGTCTCGGTCTGGTGTAGTGGTCTCGCCTGGTGTGGTGGTCTCGGCCCAGTGTGGTGGTCTCGGACCGGTGTGGTGGTCTCGGCTCGGTGTGGTGGTATCAGCCCGGTGTGGTGGTCTCGACTCAGTGTGGTGGTCTCGGTCCGGTGTGGTGGTCTCGGCCCGGTGTGGTGGTCTCGGCTCGGTGTGGTGGTATCAGACCGGTGTGGTGGTCTCGACTCAGTGTGGTGGTCTCGGTCCGGTGTGGTGGTCTCGGCCCGGTGTGGTGGTCTCGGCTCGGTGTGGTGGTATCAGCCCGGTGTGGTGGTCTCGGCGCAGTGTGGTGGTCTTGGCCTGGTGTGGTGGTCTCGGCCCAGTGTGGTGGTCTCAGCCTGGTGTAGTGGTCTCGGCCTGGTATGGTGTTCTTGGCTCGGTGTGGTGGTCTTGGCTTGGTGTAGTGGTCTTGGTTCAGTGTGGTGGTCTTGGCCTGGTGTAGTGGTCTCGGCGCAGTGTGGTGGTCTTGGCTCGGTGTGGTGGTCTCGGCCCGATTTGGTGGTCTTGGCTCGGTGTGGTGGTCTTGGCCTGATGTGGTGGTCTCGGCCTGGTGTGGTGGTCTCAGCTCGGTGTGGTGGTCTCGGCCTGGTGTAGTGGACTCGGCTCAGTGTGGTGGTCTCAGCATGGTGTAGTGGTCTTGCCTCAGTGTGGTGGTCTCGGCTCAGTGCGGTGCTCTCGGCACAGTGTGGTGGTTTTGGCCCAGTGGGGTGGTCTCGGCTCGGTGTGACGGTCTTGGCTGGTGTGGTGTTCTCGGCCCGGTGTAATGGTCTCGGCTCGGTGTGGTGGTCTCGGCCCGATGTGGTGGTCTCGACTCGGTGTGGTGGTCTCGGCCCGGTGTAGTGGCCTTGGCTCGGTGTGGTGGTCTTGGCCTGATGTGGTGGTCTCGGCCTGGTGTGGTGGTCTCAGCTCGGTGTGGTGGTCTCGGCCTGGTGTAGTGGTCTTGGCTCGGTGTGGTGGTCTCAGTCTGGTGTGGTGCTCTCGGCTTGGTGTGGTGGTCTTGGCCCGGTGTAGTGGTCTCGGCCCGGTGTGGTGGTCTTAGCCCGGTGCGGTGGTCTCGGCACAGTGTGGTGGTTTTGGCTGGGTGTGGTGAACTTGGCCCGATGTGGTGGTATCAGCCCGGTGTAGTGGACTCGGCTCAGTGTGGTGGATGCGGCCCGGTGTGGTGGTCTCAGCACGGTGTAGTGGTCTTGCCTCAGTGTGGTGGTCTCGGCTCAGTGCGGTGCTCTCGGCACAGTGTGGTGGTTTTGGCCCAGTGGGGTGGTCTCGGCTCGGTGTGATGGTCTTGGCCGGTGTGGTGTTCTCGGCCCGGTGTAGTGGTCTCGGCTCGGTGTGGTGGTCTCGGCCCGATGTGGTGGTCTCGACTCGGTGTGGTGGTCTCGGCCCAGTGTAGTGGCCTTGGCTCGGTGTAGTGGTCTCGGCCCAGTGTAGTGGTCCCAGCTCGGTGTGATGGTCTCAGCCCGGTGTGGTGGTCTCGGCCCGTTGTAGTTGTCTTGGCTCGGTGTGGTGGTCTCGGTTCAGTGTGGTGGTCTCAGCTTGGTGTGTTGGTCTCGGTTCAGTGTGGAGGTCTCAGCTTGATGTGGTGGTCTCGGCTCGGCGAAGAGCTTTTGGCCCGGTGTGGTGGCCTCGGCTCGGTGTGACGGTCTTGGCCCCCAGTGTGGTGGTCTTGGCTCGGTGTGGTGGTCTCGGCCCGGAGTAGTGGTCTCGGCTCGGTGTGGTGATCTCAGCCCGGTGTGGTGGTCTTGGCTTGGTGTGGTGGTCTTGGCCCGGTGTGGTGGTCTCAGCTCAGTGTGGTGGTCTCGGCTTGGTGTAGTGGTCTCGGATCGGTGTAGTGGTCTCGGCCCAGTGTAGTGGTCTCAGCCCGGTATGGTGGTCTCGGCCCGGTGTGGTGGTCTCAGCTCGGTGTGGTGGTCTCGGCTCGGTGTGGTGGTCTCAGCTCGGTGTGGTGGTCTCGGCTCGGTGTAGTGGTCTCGGCTCGGTGTAGTGGTCTCGGCCCGGTGTGGTAGTCTTAGCCCGGTGCGGTGGTCTCGGCACAGTGTGGTGGTTTTGGCTGGGTGTGGTGAACTTGGCCCGATGTGGTGGTATCGGCCCGGTGTAGTGAACTCGGCTCAGTGTGGTGGATGCGGCCCGGTGTGGTGGTCTCAGCACGGTGTAGTGGTCTTGCCTCAGTGTGGTGGTCTCGGCTCAGTGCAGTGCTCTCGGCACAGTGTGGTGGTTTTGGCCCAGTGGGGTGGTCTCGGCTCGGTGTGATGGTCTTGGCCGGTGTGGTGTTCTCGGCCCGGTGTAGTGGTCTCGGCTCGGTGTGGTGGTCTCGGCCCGATGTGGTGGTCTCGACTCGGTGTGGTGGTCTCGGCCCAGTGTAGTGGCCTTGGCTCGGTGTAGTGGTCTCGGCCCAGTGTAGTGGTCCCAGCTCGGTGTGATGGTCTCAGCCCGGTGTGGTGGTCTCGGCCCAGTGTAGTGGCCTTGGCTCGGTGTAGTGGTCTCGGCCCAGTGTAGTGGTCCCAGCTCGGTGTGATGGTCTCAGCCCGGTGTGGTGGTCTCGGCCCGTTGTAGTTGTCTTGGCTCGGTGTGGTGGTCTCGGTTCAGTGTGGTGGTCTCGGCTCAGTGTGGTGGTCTCAGCTCGGTGTGTTGGTCTCGGTTCAGTGTGGAGGTCTCAGCTTGATGTGGTGGTCTCGGCTCGGCGAAGCGCTTTTGGCCCGGTGTGGTGGCCTCGGCTCGGTGTGACGGTCATGGCCCCCAGTGTGGTGGTCTTGGCTCGGTGTGGTGGTCTCGGCCCGGAGTAGTGGTCTCGGCTCGGTGTGGTGATCTCAGCCCGGTGTGGTGGTCTTGGCTTGGTGTGGTGGTCTTGGCCCGGTGTGGTGGTCTCAGCTCAGTGTGGTGGTCCCGGCTCGGTGTAGTGGCCTCGGCTCGGTGTAGTGGTCTCGGCCCAGTGTAGTGGTCTCAGCCCGGTATGGTGGTCTCGGCCCGGTGTGGTGGTCTCAGCTCGGTGTGGTGGTCTCGGCTCGGTGTGGTGGTCTCAGCTCGGTGTGGTGGTCTCGGCTCGGTGTAGTGGTCTCGGCTCGGTGTAGTGGTCTCGGCCCGGTGTAGTGGTCTCAGCCCGGTGTGGTGGTCTCGGCCCGGTGTGGTGGTCTCGGCTCGGTGTGGTGGTCTCGGCCCGGTGTGGTGGTCTCAGCTCGGTGTGGTGGTCTTGGCTCGGTGTAGTGGTCTCGGCTTGGTGTAGTGGTCTCGGCCCAGTGTAGTGGTCTCAGCCCGGTGTGGTGGTCTCAACCCAGTGTAGTGGTCTTAGCCCGCTGTGGTGGTCTCGGCCTGGTGTGGTGGTCTCAGCTCGGTGTGTTGGTCTCAGCTCTGTGTAGTGGTCTTGGCCCGCTGTGGTGGTCTCGGCCAGATGTGGTGGTCTCGGCCCGGTGTGGTGGTCTCGGCCTGGTGTGGTAGTCTTGGCTCTGTATGGTGGTCTTGGCCGGCTGTGGTGGTCTTTGCCCGATATGGTGGTCTCGGCTTGGTGTGGTGGTCTTGGCTCAGTGTGGTGGTCTCGGCTCGGAGTAGTGCTCTCGGCTTGATGTGGTGATCTCAGCCCGGTGTGGTGGTCTTGGCCCGGTGTGGTGGTCTCGGCTCTGTGTGGTGGTCTTGGCCCGGTGTGGTGGTATCGGCCCGGTGTGGTGATCTCGGCTCAGTGTGGTGGTCTCGGCCTGATGTGGTGTTCTCGGCTCGGTGTGGTGGTATCGGCTCGGTGTGGTGGTCTCGGCCTAGTGTGATGGTCTTGGCTCGGTGTAGTGGTCTCGTCCTGGTGTGGTGGTCTTGGCCCAATGTGGTGGTCTCGGCTCGGTGTGGTGGTCTCGTCTGGAATAGTGGTCTCCTCCCAGCTGTATCTTCCGAGTATTTCATTGTTCCTTAACCAGCTTTCCCCGAGCCCAGGAGCTGTGAATTGAACTGTGGTGAACTTTGTCTTAATTTTACTTTTCAAAAATTAATATGTATGCCTTCTATCATTTATATAGGTGCTGTGATAGGGTGAGTTATAACATTTTTCACTGTATTTTTCATGTAAAAATACACATGACAATAAGTTTCTATTCTATTCCTGCACTACGCACTCACCCTTACTAGTCTGCCTGTTTGTCACCCAAGCTTTTCTGTCTGTTTAGACCTTACTTGTGGTGTGGCCAACCCACTAAATGTGCTATCCAAAATCTCTTCAGCATTATGAATGATGCACAGTGACATCCTTCACAGCTCCAGTGGCCAATCAGGAGCTGCAGCTGGACCCACTTTGTGTATACGTGGTCACCATGGATACTGGGCATGTCCCTGATTGCCAGACATGGCAGGAGGAGCATTCCACCAGGCTGTGTTCTTCTGCCTTTGTGAACCTTACCAACCACCAAAAAAAAATCAGGAACAAATTATCTGCAACTCACCAAATCAGATTTCTCGTGCTCTCTGTCTCTTTATTGCGAAAAACTGTAAGTGACAAAAATAAGGACTTTACACTCTTACCCCCTTACATTGGCAAGCCCAAACACAGAGTAGGTGACCACTTTGCAGAACACCTCCTCTCTGTCAGTAAGAATGACCCCAACCTCCCAGTCGCTTGCCATTTCAATAAACCATCTTGCTGTCTTGCTAACATTTCTGTCCAGGGCCTACTGCAATGTTCCAATGAAGCACAATGCAAATTCAAGGAACAACACCTCCTTTTCCATTTAGGCAATTTACAGCCTCAATATTAAATTCTGTAAATTCAGAACCTTATGAATCCTTCTTGATTTGTTCCTATTTGTTATTCACGAGAAACGTGAATTACTTTAGGTGCTTTTCAAGTTAAATTACTGTTTTTCATTTCTTTCAGGTTCTCTTTAAAATAAAAAGTCATCAATTCATAATTTCTTCAAAAAGTTTTGAGCAAGCGTAAATCTCAAACCAAGTATAAACTCATGTTGTACATACAGCTATCACACCCATTTCCCCCATTCTAAGTCCAGCGGAACAGGGTTAAATTTCCTTCTTTGTCTCATCCTGATAAACTCCATAGGTACATGCCACAAAGGACAGATTAATTTTTAAATGTCTTTCCATTTCATTAATAACTTCTGTTCTAAAATGTGCAACGGTCTGGATTATACTTCATCTCACTCTATGCAAAACTGTACATTGGCTTTTAACAGAACAAGAACCTCAGAAGTCATCAAAAACATGTTTTCCCTCGTACACTAATCCCAGAGTTGCAATGATGAAAGCAAAATCTGCTGTGAAGTTATCATTACAATAAAATCCCCATTATTGTTAATAAGGGGTGGCAGATACATAAGTTTGCTAGTTGCATGAGACACATCTTACCCATACCCAATACAGTCCATTCTGTTTTGCTTTGAATTTAAAAAATATCTTAAATGTCAAAAGTGCAGTGCAATTCACTGAGTTCTGGAAATTCTGATAGTATTTCATCAGGTTCATCACCAGAACTAGCATTTGCACAAATTTTGATTTTCTGAATCTAAGTCAAAGCAATATTTTTGCTTTATATGCCTTCATGATCAATTGAAGTGCAAAAGTTTTGGATTTAATACAATCATAAATTCAGCTCGTCACCTCTGTCATGGCATCTGCATGAGGGATGTTGATGGACAGTGCTGCTAGTGGCTGCTGGGAGAATTACTGCTCGGCGGGTGAATCTATTCCCATTGGAAGTTCAAATAGATGCTTTGGAACCAACTTTATAAAAATGGTAAACTTTCTTTAAAGAGAATTCCAGATGCCTGCTTAACCAACTAACAGGGAATATACTGTATATCACCCTTTATAGCAAGAGAGCAATTAAAGAGATTATGTTGTATTTCTCAAACTAAGTCACAAAGCCACATAACAACTCTAAGCATCCTTGTCATGCATTCCTATGTGGCAATTTGAGAACAGTGGATTAGGGAAGGGCAGAAAAGGTAAAGGGATTGGTTGCAACTGACTTCATATTTGTCTTGCTGCTCATTTTTTTAGTGACGAGAAGGAAGACCACTTCCTTACTAAGAGCTTTACCTTCTTAAATAAATCTAACCACAGATTATGTAGTCCTGCTTGCTATGTTTATAATTCCTTCATGAGGGATGAGTAAGCGATGAGTAATTGTTTCAACTACCAGTGAAGGTTAAACTCTCACTTAAACTGTTTTGTGTCACGTCCAGCTATGGCAATGTTCTATCCCAAGTTTAGCAACACTCAAGCTGCTTGGAAAATACTTGGATATTGTATTTCATTGATAAGTTCAAAGTCCACAGTATCTGGACAACTTAAAATTGTAGTTCCCTTCAACTGTTGGAATAGAAAGGGAAAAAAAACCACTTTATTTTATTCGAAGGGACACTTTTCTCCATTTTCTCCTTTGATGTTAACCCCTATAGATCGTGCAACTCATTTGTTCAATAAACTGCTCTCTGACCAGTGAAGTCACACTTTAACTAATCCCCAGAAGCCACACGAAACTGACTCACTGGACAATTACCATTTGATATCCACTTCAGAATCTTACTTAATCTAGGATGACATTTGGTGCAGCTCTGGAAGGATTGAGTTGCTGCCTTTTAAGACTCCATGTTGAAAAGCTGAGCAAGTGTCTTGGCAAACATAGTTACAAATTTAACATTTTATACGTAATTATTAAAAATATTTTTGGAAACTTGCTAATGAAGTGTTACCTCAGGATCTTAAAAATTCTGCTCCTCCAAGACTTCCTTTCTATCTGTGCTGTGTGCATGTGAATAATGGGGTAAAAACAATAACTGCAGATGCTGGAAACCAAATTCTGGATTGGTGGTGCTGCATGTGAATAATGCTGACTGAAACCAGTTTATTATTGATATGAAATAAAACACTTCTTTAGAGAGATGTAAGACTCAAAGCCCATGCTTTGACACCATTTCATTTTTACACATGAAAACATTTGTGGTTTAACTCTGAAAAGCTGAAGCTGTGTACCATGACAGACTGGGCATTTGTGTAACCTCAAAAGCCTCCTGGAGTTGAGGTAATCTTTGATTTAATTGAACAATGAATTGAAATCTGCAGAGAGAAAGAGTTGGCTGTAAGAGATCAGATCTTAGCCAAGAATATAGCAGATTTAAGCTGTTTGAAGTCCAATTCCTTTAATTAAAATGGCTCCTGGTGTTCAACGTAATATGGATGAATAAATGCCGACTCAAAGAGAAAATGAGAGAGGGGAAAGAAGCCAAAAAATAATTTCTGGACAGATTTTGTCAGGTATTTCAGAAAATTACAAAAGTAGATCACGTATAATGAGTTTTTTTGAAATAAATTTGCTCGTTCAAGCAAATGCGATACCTAGCCAGGGAAGAAGCAAACAGAGAAAACTGGGAAAAACATAGAAAGTGACAAACAAGAGATAGAGACAGATACAGCATGCTAAATAGAGAAGTGTAAAAGGCAAAGAAGATTTTCAAACCCTAGCATCTGGCTGAAATGGTTGAAACACACAAGATTCTTGGGAACTTGACAGGGTAGATGCAGAAAGATTATTTCCCCTTTTGGAAAGCTTTGGACCAGAAGGCATATTCTCAGAGTAAGAGAACCCATATTTAAGAGAGAGATGAGAAGGAATTCTGCTTTTGGAGAGTTGTGAATCTGTGGAATTCTTTAACACTGAGGTATAGTGAGGTTGGGTTGTTAAGTATATTCAAAGCTAAGACACAGAGAGTTTTAATCTGTAAAGGAATCAAGGGTATTGGAGAAAAAGCATGAAAGTGGAGTTGAGGATTATCAGATTTCCCATGATCTAATCAAATGGTGTGCAGATTTAATGGTCTGAATGGGCTACTTCTGCTCCTATGTCTTATGCAGGAAAGTTGTTGTGAAGAGACAGTTGGATGATTGCTTGGAGAAACGTGTTAGTTGTGGTCACCAGGTACCTCCTCTGACAAGTGTGAGAAATTCGTGCCATTTGGTTTGTCAGGGAAAAAGAGCAGAATAGGATATGGTATAGAAATATGGTAAGTTGTGCAAATGCATAGAACTAAGGTAGCCACTGCTCCACAACGAAATTCTGAAGCATTTAAATCTGGATGGAAAAATCAGAAAAGCTTTTTTTGATGTTAGGATTCTGACTTTTCTCATTCACACCATATTTAGCCACCATTCTTTCCACTGCCCACGCTGCTTCAGGAGGGGAGGATTCTGCCATTCACTAAAAATGAGAGAAACTTGTGTCAAAAAGGAATACGTTCAATTGTTAAAGGACAGACATATTTATAAGGCATTTCTCATTACTACTAGATGTCTCAAAACATTTATAGCAACTAAGTACCGAGTTTAGCAGAACAGTATTTATAGACTAGGTTTGCGTTTTACAAGATCCAACTCTGCATCGGTTGATATACAATATACTTTAACGTATAAAAATGCCACCTGAAGAGATGCCTTGAAACCTAACTACATGGTTAAAATGAGAATCTGAGAAGATAGCAAGATGCTTGACATTCCTGTTTGCAGAAAATAAGGATAAAAACCAGTAGTCTCCTATATCACATCAAACAACCTCTTAAATGATTCCAGAGGTTTTGCTTTTACTTTTATTTGGAAGCTTGTTCCAGTCATTGATTATTTCTGTATAAAAACACTTTGTGACTTCTGTGCTGAAATTTCCTTTCAGGAAAGCTCCTTTCACAACCCTTGAAATATTAACCCTGTTTCCTCTCCACAGATGCAGTCAGAGATGCGGAATTTCTCCAGTAATTTCTGCATTAGTTTACGTAACTAGTGGCCTGACCAGCGATGTTCACATCCTGTGAACAAATAAAAAAAAGGCCAGCCATTAAGGACTGTCTGAATAAGGTTTAATTCTACCAGCAGGAAGCTGAGTCAACAGCTGTAACTGAGAAAGGTATCAAAACATAGACAGTACCTGCTGATGAGAATGTTGTGGCATGGTGGTTAGCACTGCTGCTCACAGCGCCAGGGACCCGGGTTTGATTCCAGCCTCGGGCGACTGTCTGTGTGGAGTTTGCACATTCTCCCCGTGTCTGCGTGGGTTTCCTCCATGTGCTCCGGTTTCCTCCCACAATCCAAAGATGTGCAGGTCAGGTGAATTGGCCATGCTAAATTGCCCATAGTGATAGGTGCACTAATAGGTGAATGGGTCGGGTGGGTTACTCTTTGGAGGGTCGGTGTGGACTTGATGGGCTGAAGGGCCTGTTTCTGCACTGTAGGGAATCTAATCTAATCTATTTGCAAACAATGCATATTGTTGGCAGAAACAAAAACAGAAACTGCCAGTAAAACTCAGCAGGTCTGGCAGCATCTGAGAGAGAAAGCAGACTTAACATTTTGGGTCCTGTGACCCTTCTTCAGAACTGGACCCAAAATGTTACTTCTGCTTTCTCTCAACAGATGCTACTAGAGTTGCTGAGTTTTTCCAGCAATTTCTGTTTTTCTTTCTTATTTCCAGCGTCTGTAGTTCTTTGGGTGTTTTGTATATTGTAAGCAGAATGTGAATGGTGGGAATTTGGTGCAAATGGGTTTTCAACACAGTGAGGAAATGAGACGCTTTCCCCCTCCAATACTTAAAGCAGTTGTATTACAGATAAATGTTTAATTCATGTCGCTACCTATTACTTAAAATAGTATTAAGTAATTAGCTGAAAAAACAAAAATTGATAAACTAAGTTGATTAAATGCAGACTAATTTACTGATCTGATGACATGATGGTAGCAGAGGCCATTCTAGTTGGTTGAATGAAAGGGAATGTGGGAATAGTGGTTATGGATAGTAGGACAGAATTCCTGTTACATAAAACTATATACAACTGCTCAGGGCCAAGGTTAGAGACATCTGCTTATGGCTGGAGAAGAAATTAAATATGGTTAAGAGTAGCAAACTGAGGTTTGGGAGAGTGGAGGTCCAGTCATCTTGATCTATGCAGAAACATATGTAGAGAGAGGAAAGAGCTATTATTGAGAATGTTTAAGGAGCTTGGGTCTGAGTTAATAGGCAGAATACAAAGTTCATTGTTGCATGTAATTTGGTATCAGATTTAACAGATCAGCGAGTTGAAAGTGTGGCTCAGACAAGGGTATGGGGGCAGGACTTCCAACAATGGGACATTAGCATATGCACTGGGAAAGTAAGTGTTATTTTGCTGGGATGGTTTCCACTTAATTCAATTGGAACCAGTGTCCTTGTAAATCATAGGGTACGGATAGGGCATTAAACCAGAAAGTGTGGAGGAGGATTCAAATGAGAAGAAATATATGAATCCAATGAGAAATGTCAGGGGCACAAAACAGTGAGTTAAGATAAGCAAGAAGGGACAAAGGTTTAGCACGAATCTCTTCTGATGGCCCTTTGGAATGAATGGATGCTTCCCACAGTACCAGAAGGAGAGGGAGACAAAATGAAAAGGTACCAGGAAAAAATGGAAGAAAAAGGAGATGGAAAGTAAAAGGCTGAAGGAGAAACAGCACATGAAAATGTACAAAATCCACATTCCACACTGGCATCCAGTCATCAGTCAGGAGATTTATTCTTGATATCATATCTTTGACCTTCATTATCCACCCTGCACATCCAACCACTTCCTAGCTGTTGATGTCAAAGTCAAGTTTACTCTAAAGGCTTTTACTGCATGTTTAAACTGCTTTTGCAAGATGGTTGACTCAAAATGAGCTGGGAGTAGAGAGCAGATCTTGGAAGGCAAGTGTTATGTATTCAAGTGCCATGGCCTATCCATTGTAATTGCTGCTTGGGGATGGTGGGGTTGCCTCTATGCTCAGGACATCTTCCTGGAAAAACATACTATTGATCAGATTTTAATTCATCAAGGTTATGCATGGGATCTTACATAGACAAATCTGATAGTATGTCTTCAGATATCTTAGCTGTTAGTGATATACTATTCACATTCCACAACCAGAGAAGGGTATCACACAGAGGGCTACTTTATATCCACCACTAATGTTAGTGAAGACATTACTGACTATCTGCTTAAAGGAGAAACTTGCAAATTAAATCTTGTGTAGGATCTCCAAGTTTATGCTCACTAACTGGGACACATGGTTACTGAGAAAGCAGAAACGATTCACTGCCTCTGTGAAACTAACTGCAGTTGTGGTGCTGGGGCATTCAGTGTGAGACTTCATTTTGGTGGGAGGGAGAGGATCGTCAGATGAGAGTGGTGCTGGAAAAGCACACCAGGTCAGGCAGCATCTGAGGAGCAGGAAAATCGATGTTTCGGGTGGGAGCCCTTCATCAGGAAGGCTCCTACCTGAAATGTCAATTTTCCAGCTCCTCGGATACTGCCTGACTTGCTGTGCTTTTCCAGCACCACTCTAATCTTGACTCGAATCTCCAGCATCTGCAGTCCTCACTCTGGCCTAGGGTCTTTAGATGCAGACCCAGGGCTGGATTTGTTTCTTCAAACATACCAAGAGTGGCCTGTGGGTGTTCTTTGCATACCAGACATTCTATGGCCTGTGGGAGGTCTGTTATGATTGTGCATGTGATTTTAGACTTCGCTTCCCACCTTTAGAAGTTGAAAATCTTCCCATTGACCCTATACTCAATTTAGACAACAGATGAGAGTCTTTCTTTGACCATGTTGGGGTTGGCCACTGGGAGGATGGAGAAAATGGTGGCACAAACACACTTCCTTGCTTGGCGCCAGAGCTGACAGAAAAAAGCATCAGACCCCAGTCCATTGCAGAGAACTATCATATGGAGAAGCTACATGACTCTTCTTTCTTTCTTTTGCTCTCTGTGAGCACCATCTCCATCATTCAACATAGTCCCACTGTCCCTCCATCTCCCAGGTCACTATGAACCCCACTCCCAGTCATCACTAGCCCCTCAAGGTATCAGGACAGGTGGGTAAAAAGACATTTGGGACACTTGCCTTTGTTAGCTGAAGCATAGAGTTTAAGAGCAGGGAGGACCTGGAGATCACAGTTTGAGTATTGTGTGCATTTCTCAGAGGGATGTGATAGCATTTGAGAGGATGCAAATGAATTTTACCTGGATGTTGCTTGGGCTGGAACATTTCACTTTCAAACAGAGATTGGACACAGCTAGCACTGAAAGCTAGCAGCCAGGTAATCAGCAGGCTCATGGAATGCTGACCCTTATTTCAAGGGGTTTGGAGTAGAAGAGTAGTGAAGTCTACTGCAACTGTACAAGGTGCTGATGAGACCACGGCTGAAGAGCTGTGAGCAGCTTTGGTCCTCTCATTTGAGAAAAGATATAATTTCTTTGGAGGTAATTCAGAAGTTAGGAGGTATTGCCTTCTCAGCTAAGGCTGAACAGTTGGGACTCTACTTATTGTTTCAGGATATAAAAGAATGAGAGGTGATCTTATTGACACCAATAAGATTCTTAAGTGAATAAATTTTGATGAGTGACTGGCCTCAAAACTTTCTCTCTGCATTCTTCCCACAGATTCCGCCAGACTTGTTTAGTTTCTCCAGCAATTCCTGTTTTCGCTTTGGATTCTTAGGTGGGTTGACAGGGTAGAATATTTCCCTCCATGGAACAGTTTAGGACCAGACAGTATATTTACAGCATGAAGGGATGCCAATTTAAGAGTGAGACGAGGGCGAATTTCTTCTCTCAGAGAATTGTGAGTCCTTGGAACTCCATGACGCAGAGAGCTATGGGGGCAAAGTCCTTGAGTATACTTAAGGCTAAGGTACATAGATTCTCAATAGTAGGGGAGTCAACAGTTATAGGGAAAGAGCTGGGACGTAGATGGGAGGAATGTCAGATCAGCCATGATCCTATGAAATATTAGAACAAGCCTGAGGGGCTGAATGGCTTACTCCTGTTCCTATTTCTTATGTTGTTATAGTCTCATGATCTTATGGACACACTAGTGTTCTTTTCTTTAGACCAGAAGAAATAGAGAGCAGAGGAGATGGAGAAAAGTCATGACTGAGATCTATAACATTATGAGGGGCATATATAGGGTTTACAGGAAGAAACTTTTGCCCTTGCTAGAGGGATCAGTGACCCAGGAACATGGATTTAAGGTCAGGGACAGAAAGATTACAGGAGATGTGAGGAAAACCTTTTTCATCCAGAGGGGGATGGAAATCTGGAACTCACTGACTGTAAAGACTTTCAAGAAATATTTAGATGGGCATCTGTGATGCCAAGGCATACAAGGCTATGGGCCAGGTGCTGGAACATTAGATTGTAATAGTTAGGTGGTTGTTTTTCTGTGCTGTAGATTTCTGTGATTCTATGATTAAATACCACTACTTCCCAGCTGATTTGATTTAGTTTATTTTTATTTTATTTATTTATTATTGTCGCATGTACCGAGATACTCTGAAAATCATTATTTTGCATGACATCCAGGCAAATTATACCTTACATAAGTACATCAGGATAATAGAATAGAATGCAGAATATAGTGTTCCAGCTACAAAGAAAGATCAACTCTAATATATGTGAGGTTCACTCATAAGTCAGTTAACACCAGGGAAGAAGCTGTACTTAAATCAAAGTGTTTTCAAAGTTTTGTATCTTCTGGAAGAGAGTATAAATGGGGTGGGAGGGTCTTTGATGATGTTGGCTGTGGTCCTGAGGCAGCAGGCAGTGGAAATGGAGTCAATGGAATGAAGGCTGCATTTCGTCATGGACCAGGCTGCGTTCACAACTCTCTGTAATTACTTGCGGTCTTGGACACAGCAGTTGGTATACCAGGATGCTTACTGTGTTGCATCTATAAAAATTGGTAAGATTCATGGTGGAATTGCCAAAATTCCTTAACCTTCTGAGGGACTAGAGGCATTAGTGTGCTTTCTTGACTGTAGCATCGATGTGGATGAACCAGGCTAGATCGACGGTGATATATACTTCTAAGAACTTGAAGCTCTTGACCACATCCACCTCAGCACCATTGATGCAGTCAGGTGCGAGTCCTCCACTCCGCTTCCTGAAGTTGATGATCAGCTCCTTCGTTTTGCTGACATTGAGGGGAAGATTGTTGTCTTTGCACCATGACACTGAGCTGCCTCTTCCTTTCCGGTACTCCGTTAACTCTTGTTATTTGAAATTCAATCCATCACAGTGATACCATCAGCAAATTTATAAATGGAGTTAAATCTGAATGTGGCCACATAGTCATGAGTGTATAAGGAGTATAGCAAGGTGCCGAGTACATAGCCTTGTGGGACACTGGTGTGCTGCTTTCAGCTCTGATGAAGGTTCACTCAATTCAAAACAGTAACTGTTTCTTTCTATCTACAGGTGCTGCTAGGCCTGTTGAGTTTCTCCAGCATCTGCAGTTCTTTATTTTATATCAGATAAATCCTCTGGTTAGGACTAATTGTAATAATATATCTTAAAAGATCACTGAAAAGATAACAGAAACGTTATTATTCATTGTCAATAATTTAGAATCATAGAGATGTACAGCACGGAAACAGACCCTTCGGTCCAACTCGTCCATGCCAACCAGATATCCCAACCCAATCTAGTCCCACCTGTCAGCACCCGGCCCATATCCCTCCAAACCCTTCCTATTCTTATACCCATCCAGATGCCTTTTAAATGTTGCAGTTGTATCAGTCTTCATCACTTCTCTGGCAGCTTATTCCATACACATATCATCCTCTGAGTGAAAAAGTTACCTCTTTCCCCTCTCACCCTAAACCTATGCCCTCTAGTTCTGGACTTCCCCACCCCAGGGAAAAGACTTTGTCTATTTATCCTATCCATGCCCCTCACAATTTTATAAACCTCTGTAAGGTCACCCCTCAGTCTCTGACTCTCCAGTGAAAACAGCCCCAGCCTATTCAACCTCTCCCTATAGCTCAAATCCTCCAACCCTGGCAACATCCTTGTAAATCTTTTCTGAACCCTTTCAAGTTTCACAATATCTTTCCGATAGGAAGGAGACCAGAATTGCCCGCAATATTCCAACAGTGGCCTAACCAAAGTCCTGTACAGCCGCAACATGACCTCATAACTCCTGTACTCAATACTTTGACCAATAAAGGAAAGCATACCAAACGCCTTCTTCACTATCCTATCTACCTGCGACTCCACTTTCAAGGAGCTATGAACCTGCACTCCAGATTAGAAAATGTGTTCGAAAAAATTGCAATGTCAGTGGACAGATGAGTAGTCAATGTACATAGATTGTAATGTGGATAAGAAGAAAAAAGGACATGACAATAGAATTATAGAATAGCTTAACATCGGTGGTAGGAAAGATAATAACATCCCTATGAAACAATAGATTAGGAGAGCATGCCAAAACTAAATTACGATAATGAATAGTCAAAATGGATTATCAAATTGGAATTCCTATTTGTCCAACCTTCCTGAGTATTTTGCTGATGTAAGACAGAGAGTAATGCTAGTGCTATAATTTATATGGTCTTTCAAAAGACCTTTCATAAGATGCGTTGTAATAATCAATAAGATAGAAGAATGTGAAGTTGGGGAACAAGTGGCAGAATGAATTGTTAGCTGACTTTGCGGCAGAAAGCCAAATATTGGAGTAAAGGTTAGTTATTCAGAGTCACAAAGGCAGGAAGTGCTGTTCCACTAATGCTGGAAACACTGCTGTCTATTATTGCAGTACCAATTTGGACCTTGAAATGAAATGCTTCAATTTGAATTTCAAAATGTTTCATGGAGGATTTCTCACACAATTCTAACTGCTTAGCTCGTTATGCATGCACCATGTGTTTATGGTGCTGTACTCATTTTCGTCTGTACTCATCAGCAGCAGAAATATTAGCCACTGCAGGGACGTTCTGGGATTTCCAATGTCAGAATCATATTTAAACCTCAGCTGTGTTCCAGATCAATCATGCCAGACATAAAAGGCCCTTCGAAGTGGGAGGGAAAAGAAGCAAACAGTTTCTGAGGGTATTTGGTAGCATGGTGATTCTTCACTGGAAATGGAATACTGTGCACCTTGGTTAATTTATTGCTACTTGACATCATCACTTGTCTGATTGACTGTAACTGCAGCAGCAAGAATCAAACTGAAACAGGTTATCTGTCCTTTGTGTCACAGAATGTTCGAACCAATCTAAGGATATCATACATTAACGTAAAATCTTTCTCTTGTTAAATATTGGAATGTCACATGCTGGAATATCTTTGAACAGTTGAAAATGTCAATTTTTATTTAGCCACAGGAAAAGTGAAGAGAAACACAAACAAAAAGTGTTTTTTGGGAACTATTAGGAGCAGCTTGCCTTTTTGGTGACAACAAATCCTAGTCAATGAATGACCACTTCATCCAATTCTCTGTTGGAAGCAGGTATTGATTACATCCTGCCTGGCTTGTTGTGCCATGTCGGCATCACTCAATTGTGCTGAAGGTGAGGTCTCTCCTGCTCAATGTCCGCATCCTCTTCCTCAGAAGGTTGCTGCCCATCTCCGAGCTCTTTAGTATCCATCATTTCTCTTCTTTGTCTGTTTGAGGCATGTGGCCTGCAGCATACAAGGATTATATGACATTCTGTCTGGAGTGGACTGTCAGGTTCCCTCACAACCCAGACCAACCCAAGCATGGGAAGCTCATCTTCAGGTCTATCCCACAATCGCCATCATGGAAGAATGGGCTGCATTGTATCTGCACTCTGCCTAGGTCCGGGGGTTGTGTAACAGAATCACCAGCCATGGTCTCAGAAGATATTCTTGTTACCCCAGTACTCATTCTTATAAAGTAGCAGGTCCTCGAAACAAAGCACTAACGTGAGAGTTCTCCAGGATGTAGGCATTGTAACAGCTTCCTGGTTACTTGAGGTAAGTTTCTCGGATGTGGGATTGATGAATGCAGATGACTTGGGCATTGATTTCTGTCGAGAGTGTGGTGCTGGAAAAGCACAGCAGGTCAGGCAGCATCCAAGGAGCAGGAGAATTGACGTTTTGGGCAAGAGCCCTTCATCAGCCCTTCATCATTGATTTCTATTAATGAGATCAGCTGCATTATGATATTGGGCTCTCAATGCAGCATGTGTACAGTGTATAGCATCCTGGGGAAGCCAGCGGCATGGACAAAGCCTACTGCTTGGGTTGCAACACTAATCTCGTAAGGGGGAAACATGATGAAATGGTGTGATCTGTCACAGATTGTATCTATAACTATGTTAATACATTTTTGAGTTGAGGATTATGAGATCCCACAGAGAATCCAGGTAGATCCTATGTAGCTATGTCTTTGTCCTTAAAGATAGTCATGGTCATGGGTTTGGGAGGTGTTGTTGAAGGAACTTGGTGAATTTCTGTAGTACATCTTGCATAGCATCCATTGCTGCTACTCAGCATCAATGGTGGAGTGACTGAATGTTTGTGGATGTGCTGCCAATTAAGCCGACTGCTTTTTTCTGGATCGTGTCAGGCCTCTTGCGTGTTATTGGAGCTGCACCTATCCATGGCAAGTGGGGAGTATTTCATCACGCTCTTGACTTGTGCCTTTTGATGGTGGACAGGCACTGGAGAGTTAGGAAATGAGTTACTCACTGCAGTTTTCCCAGCCTCTAACCTGCTGTTTTTTTTTAGATTACTTACAGTGTGGAAACAGGCCCTTCAGCCCAACAAGTCCACACTGCCCCGTCGAAGCGCAACCCACCCATGCCCCTATATCTACCCCTTACCTAACACTACGGGCAATTTAACATGGCCAATTCACCTGACTTGCACATCTTTGGACTGTGGGAGGAAACCGGAGCACCCGGAGGAAACCCACGCAGACACGGGGAGAATGTGCAAACTCCACACAGTCAGTCGCCTGAGGCAGGAATTGAACCCAGGTCTCTGGCGCTGTGAGGCAGCAGTGTTAACCACTGTGCCACCGTGCCGCTATGTTGTAGCCAAAGTATTTTTATGACAAACATAGAATGTAGAACATTACAGCGCAGTACAGGCCCTTCGGCCCTCGATGTTGCGCCAACCTGTCGTACCAATCTGAAGACCATCTAACCTACACTATTCCATGTATGTCCATATGCTTGTCCAATAACGACTTGAATGTACGTAAAGTTGGCCAATCTACTACCGTTGCAGGCAAAGCATTCCATACCCTTACTATTCTCTGAGAAAAGAAACTACCTCTGACATCTGTCCTATATCTATCACCCCTCAATTTAAAGCTATGCCCCCTTGTGCTCGCCGTCACCATACTTGGAAAAAGGCTCTCCCTGTTCACCCTATCTAACCCTCTGATTATCTTCTATGTCTCTATTAAGTCACATCTCAACCTTCTTCTCTCCAACGAAAACAGCTTCAAGTCCCTCAGCCTTTCCGCGTAAGACCTCCCCTCCATACCAGGCAACATCCTAGTAAATCTCCTCTGCACCCTTTCCAAAGCTTCCACATCTTTCTCATCACGCAGTGACCAGAACTGTACATAATACTCCAAGTGCGGCCGCACCAGAGTTTTGTCCAGCTGCAGCATAACCTCATGGTTCCGGAACTCGATCCCTCTATTAATAAAAGCTAAAATATTGTATGCTTTCTTAACAACCCTGTCAACCTGGGTGGCAACTTTCAAGGATCTGTGTACATGGGCACCGAGATCTCTCTGTTCAGCTACACTACCAAGAATCTTACCATTAGCCCAGTACTTTGCATTCCGGTTACTCCGACCAAAGTGAATCACCTCACAGTTATCCGCATTAAACTCCATTTGCCACCTCTCAGCCCAGGTCTGCTGCTTATCTATGTCTCCCTATAACCTACAACATCCTTCATCACTATCCACAACTCCACCGACCTTAGTGTCGTCTGCAAATTTACTAGCACACCCTTCTACGCCCTCATCCAGGTCGTTTATAAAAATGACGAACAGCAGTGGACCCAACACCGACCCTTGCGGTACACCACTAGTAACTGGACTCCAGGATGAAAATTTCCCATCAACCACCACCCTCTGTCTTCTTTCAGCAAGTCAATTACTGATCCAAACTGCTACATCTCCCACAATCCCATTCCTCCGCATTTTGTACAATAGCCTACTGTGGGGAACCTTATCAAATGCCTTACTGAAATCCATATACATCACATCAACTGGTTTACTCTCATCTAACTGTTTGGTCACCTTCTCAAAGAACTCAATAAGGTTTGTGAGGCATGACCTACCCTTCACAAAATCGTGCTGACTATCCCTAATCAAATTATTCTTTTCTAAATGATTATATATCCTATCTCTAATAACCTTTTCTAACATTTTACCAACAACTGAAGTAAGGCTTACTGGTCTATAATTACCAGGGTTGTCTCTACTCCCCTTCTTGAACAGGGGAACCACATTTGCTATCCTCCAGTCTTCTGGCACTATTCCTGTAGACAATGACGATTTAAAGCTCAATGCCAAAGACTCGGCAATCTCCTCCCTGGCTTCCCAGAGGATCCTAGGATAAATCCCAGCAGGGACTTATCTATTTTCACACTCTGCGGGATTTCTAATACCTCTTCCTTGTGAACCTCAATCACACCTAATCTAGTAGCTTGTCTTTCAGTATTCTCCTCGACAACATTGTCATTTTCTAGAGTGAATACTGTTGAAAAAGATTCATTTAGTGCTTCCCCATCTCCTCTGACTCCACACATAACTTCCCACTACTATCCTTGACTGGCCCTAATCTTACTCTTGTCAATCTTTTATTCCTTAAGTATCTATAGTAAGCCTTAGGGTTTACCCTGATCCTATCCGCCAACAACTTCTCATGTCTCCTCCTGGCTCTTCTGAGCTCTCTCTTTAGATCTTTCCTGTCTACCTTGTAACCCTCAAGCGCCCTAACTGAGCCTTCACATCTCATCCTAACATAAGCCGCCTTCTTCCTCTTGACCAGCGATTCCACTTCCTTCGTAAACCACGGCTCCCGCGCTCTGCAGCTTCCTCCCTGCCTGACAAGTACGTACTTATCTAGGACACACAGGAGCTTTTCCTTGAATAAGCTCCACATTTCTAATGTGCCCATCCCCTGTTGTTTCCTTTTCTATCCTATGCTTCCTAAATCTTGCCTAATCGCAAGTATACACCTATCCCTTTCTATCACTAAAGTAAACATAACAGAATTGTGATTGCTATCACCAAAGTGCTCACCTACTTCCAAGTCTAACACCTGGCTGGGCTTATTACCCAGTACCAAATCTAATGTGGCTTCGCCCCTTGTTGGCCTGTCTATATACTGTGTCAGGAAGCCCTCTTGCGCGTACTGGACAAAAACTGACCCATCTATAGTACTCGTACTATTGCGTTCCCAGTCAATATTTGGAAAGTTGAAGTCCCCCATGACAACTACTCTGTCTCTCTCACTCCTATCGAGAATCATCTTTGCTATCCTTTCCTCTACATCTCTGGAACTATTCGGAGTCCTATAGAAAACTCCCAACAGGGTGACCTCTCCTTTCCTGTTTCTAACCTCAGCCCATACTACCTCAGTTGATGAGTCCCCAAACATCCTTTCTGCAACTGTAATACTGTCTTTAACTAACAATGCCACACCTTCCCCTCTTTTACCATCTTCTCTGTTCTTACTGAAACATCTAAATCCTGGAACCTGCAACAACCATTCCTGTCCCTGCTCTATCCATTTCTGCAAAATGACCACAACATCAAAGTTCCAGGTACCAACCCATGCTGCAAGTTCACCCACCTTATTCTGGACACACTTCAAACCAGCTTCTTGCTTGCCGGTGCCATCTTGCATCCCTGAAACTTTATTTCGGACCTCCCTACTCTCAACCTTTTCTATACTCGAACTACAATTTTGGTTCCTATCCCCCTGCTGGATTAGTTTAAATCCACCCCAATAGCCTTAGCAAATATCCCCCCCAGGATATTGGTACCCCTCTGGTTCAGATAAGACCATCTGCTTGTAGAGGTCCCACCTACCCAAGAAAGAGCCCCAATTATCCAAGAATCCAAAACCCTCCCTCCTGCACCATCCCTGTAGTCATGTGTTCAACTCCTCTCTGATCTGATCTGAATTTTCACCAGGTGCACTTTCAGGGAGTAACAGGAGAGAGCTAGAGATACACTGTCAGTCCTTGCTGTTACCAATCCATACATCTTTCTTTCTTCTGCTGCTCAGAAGCACATATTGAAATAGGGTCCATTTATTTATTCCCAAGTCTGGCCATATTGTCTGTCCAGCTGGATATCCTGCAAGCAGCATTTCCTTTTCAATTTGTGCCACTTGGCACAGACAGATTAAAATAGTAGACACTATTTTCTCAACACCTGACTCTAATGATTGTTTTTGACGTCTTTGGATAAAATGGTAATTTCAATTTAGATGGTTTTATTTATTCCTCGTTGCTTTCCTGAACTTGCCTCAATCTGTCATCATTTAACTTCAGTGCCTTGCATTTTTAAAAAAAGTATAGTCAATGAAAAGTTTCAAATACAATAGTCAGATGATGAAGTTAAAATTTGATATTGAAATTTATCACTATCATAACAACATTCTGCCCAAAGCATCTGTAAAGGGATAGAGATATGTTAATGAGTGAGCAAGTGTAGAAACAAATTGGTCTAGCACACAGAGCAATACCCCAATGAGAAAAATGTTCAGCAAAAATTTCACAGTAGTTACAACTACTCTTACATTATCTAGAGAAGTCTAATCTTAAGCAGACATGTTTATGGCAGTGATATAGTCTAACTACTATCAAGGAATAGTTGCATTTCCCTAGCCACCATGTAATTAGTCAATTTAATAGTGTAGGTTGAAGCATTTGATAACTGAACACTTTCAAACATTTTCATATGAATAATTGCACCCAAGATGCCAACTTAATTGACATGGAGCAGTAAGTGTTTTAGGTTGTAGATTCATTTGCTGAGCTGGTGTGTTTTTCTGTAGACACTTTGTAGCTTCATGAAGTGACATCATCAGTGTGTCTTTAGTAGTGTGTGTTGGTGATCTGGCCCGCCTGGTATTTATGTGTCTCTGTTTTTTGGTACTTCTGGTTCTGTATCTGAGTGGTTTGTATATTGAGTCCAGTTCAATGTGTTTATGGATTGAGCTCCGGCTGGAGTGCCAGGCTTCAAGGAATTCTCTCTGTCCTTTGTTGTCTGGTGTGGTTGGAAATGAGAGAGTACTGGTCATGTCTGGTGGTGGTGAGTTGATATTTGTGCACTCTTATTGTCAGTGTTCATTCTGCTTGTCATATATAGTATTTTTCATAGTCCTTGCAGTGTATCTTGTAGATAACATTTGTCCTGTACTCGCATCCAGTGAATGGATTCCCTACAGTGTGGAAACAGGCACTTTGACCCAACCAGTCCACAATGACTCTCCGAAGAGTAACCCATCCTTGCATTTACCCCTGAGTAATGCACCTAACACTATGGGCAATTTAGCATGGCCAATTCACCTGACCTCACACGTTTTGGAATGTGGGAGAAAACTGGAGTAAACCCACATAGATAATGTGTGAACTTCACACAGCAGTTGCCCGAGGCGGGAATTGAACCCAGGTCCCTGATGCTGTGACGTTGCAGTGCTAACCACTGAGCCACCATGCTGTCCGAATTGCTGCTAAGTTTGAATTAGCATTTTAAAAAAACTCATTGAGTTACAGAATAAAAAAAAAATCATTCAAGCCAAAAAACATTTGAGACTGTGGTAGTCTCTGTTTGGGAAATCTTGAGATGGTGACTATTTCACTTTGGATAACAGAGAGAAACCATGCACCCAAAACACTAGAGTGTTATATTGACCATTAAAATTAACGTTAAAAGAAACCAATAACTCTAACTTTGAATGACTTTTGCATCTCAGGAATGTTATAAATAGAACTCACTGTTGAAGGGCATAATATGTAATTTTCATTTTTATAAGTGTGTCAGATTGTAACTCACTCAATGTAATAAAAGCGATGTCATCACCCTTTATTGTGTAAGCATGTTTTTCAGACGTAGAATTTTGTCAAAAACTCAGATCTATATTATTTAGAAGTACAAGAGATACTTTATTTTGCTACTTCATTCCTTGCTAACAGAGTAAAGAAAAAGTACCGAATGATGAAGTGCTGAGGAGTGAGAATGAACAAAGTAATAAGGGCAATTGAAGGAAGGTTGGGCAGGAACATTTAAGAGGAGTAGGAGATATTGTGGAGGGAAGATTTTAATGGATAAAAGAGGAAGAGGAAGGAAAAGAATATCAGTGCTTCACGACTTAAAAATTGAAAGAAGTTTATGACAAAATGATGTGACTGCCACACGATAGAGAAACATGGAAAACAATCTGAAAAAAGGACCTTGAATAAATTTACATTTATCCAAGCTCAAGAATTTTATAAAGCAAACAGGCTTAGTTGTATTCAACAATCAGCTACACTGAAAGGTAATAAAATATATTCAGAATCCTGGTCTTAAGTTGAGCAACATGATCGATCCCAGGCATGTGCAAAGGTAATAAATAAGCCATTGCACCAGAAAGAAGAGAAAAACAGATTCTTCAATAGTGAAAAAAATTCAGAAGAGATATAAAATCTGCTGCAGATTCCACTATCACCTGGTTTTACATAGAATCCCTACAGCATGGAAGCAGGCCATTCAGCCCATCAAGTCCATAACCGACCCTCCAAAGAGCATCCCACCCAATCCCTGCAGTTCCTATGACTAATCTATCCAGCCTGCACATCCCTGGACATTAGGGGCAATTTAGCATTGCCAATCCATCAAACTTGCACATCTTTGGACTGTGGGAGAAAACCTACCCAGATACAGGAAGAATGTGCAAACTCCTCACAGATAATTGCCCAAGGGTGGAATTGAACTTGGGTCCCTGGTGTTGTGAGATAGTGCTAACTCGGTAAAAACAATGACTGCAGATGCTGGAAACCAGAGTCTAGATTAGAGGGGTGTTGGAAAAGCACAGCAGTTCAGGCAGCATCCGAGGAGCAGTAAATTTGACGTTTCGGGCAAAAGCCCTTCATAAGGAATACAGGCAGAGACCCTGAAGGGTGGAGAGATAAGTGAGAGGAGGGTAGGGGTGGGGAGAAAGTAGCATAGAGTACAATAGGTGAGTAGGGGAAGGGTGAAGGTGATAGGTCAGGGGGGAGGGTAGAGTGGATAGGTGGAAAAGAAGATAGGCAGGTAGGACAGGTCATGGAGATAGTGCTAACTGTTGAGCCACCGTGCCACCCATATGTAATAAGGAAATGTCATAATGACCACCTTTTTTTAAATCATGATTGTGATATGAAGTGCAGCAGTTTATAGAGCAGGAATATTTATTTTATGCAACTGTTTTATTTTATGAAGTAGCTATGTGGAAGAAAATGCCATGTGTCAAGCTTTTTTGGTACAGTCAATTAACCGTCAGTGAATCTTTAGAAGTTAATGTTTCTACATCCCGAAGGCATCTGTGAAAAGGATTAAAGCTGATGTATAATGATAAAGTGCATGCTCTAGGAAAGGATCTACTGTATTGACTGAAATAAGTAATCTCCATTTGTGTTTTGTTGAATGAAAGCATCACAGAAGCCTTTGCAGAATTGATTCCTTTCCTCCTTTATTGAAAAGAAATTGATGTACAGTCATGATCATTGATCTCAATCTGAACAGGTTGTATATGGCTATTCAATCCTTTATATAAAATACAATTAAATACAGAATAATGCGCCTTCTACTCTGCTTTATAAAATCCATTTCTGTATCATTTCAAACATCTCCCATCGATTAATCTGTGTGCCCACATCAATTTGTATCAAATTATGTGAAGATTATTATTCTCACATGGAAATGAGCTAAAATGACATTAATTACATTTGCAATGCTTGCTTAGAATCTCCAGACAATGAGGATATATATGCAATCATCTGGCATTCTTAGTTGCAGAAATGAAAAGACTACAATTTAATTCAAACTTGTTTCTTGAATTTTGGTATGTTCAAACATAGAAGATAGAGCCTTATTGAGTATATTGTATAGAATTTAGATTTGAAAGTGGAACCTATTTTTCCAATTAACTGGCTCAGAGATGTTATTGCACATCTCCAGAGTAGGTGGGACACAACCCAAGCTTGAAACCAGACTAATGCTCATTCAACTGAGCTATTGCAGTCAGAAACTAACTGCACCTGGAGGCTCCTGAAATTTCAATTGTTGCTAAGTGGCAATTTACCAGTCAGCAAAGTTTATTGAATATTACAAGCTTATTAATTTTCAGTGGCATGCCTCCAGTTGAAAGCTATAAAATAATGGCTTGCAGGGGGGAGAACAGCAGATGTGGACCATATAAGCGACTCCTGTAAAATTTGCATTTGCAGATATTGAAGTTAAACAGAGGTCAAAGGTTTCCTCCTTTACTAAGAGGAACTGGTAAGTACATTTAGCATTGAAATTACCGTAGGTAAATTATTCTTCAGCAGTCTCACTTGAAATCTTTGGACAGAATTTTCACTTCCCTGGAATGGCAAGAGGGGGAAATAAGTGGATGAGTTAGCCCCAGAGAGAGATTTGTCCCCTTCTTGCCACTTTTCCTTAATCAACATGTGGGATTTGGGTGTTGCTAGCTGGCCAGCATTTATTGCCCATCCCTAGTTGCCCTTGTGAAGGTAGTGATGAACTGCAGTCTTGAACACCTGCAGTCCATGTGCTACAGATAGATCCACAATGCCCTGAGGGAGGGAATTCCGTGATTTTGACCCAGTGACACTGACTGAGTGAATGGTGATATATTTCTAAATCAGGATGGTGAATGGTTTGGAGGGCTACTTGCAGGTGGTGATGTTCCCGTGTATCTCCTCCCCTTGTTCTTGTACATGGCAGTGGTCATGAGATTGGAAGCCTGAGGATGTCTAGAGTTTTGAAATGTATGTTGTATATAGTACACATAGCTGCTACTGAGTGTTCGTGGTGAAAGGAGTTGATGCTTGTGGATGTGGTGCCAATCGAGTGTGCTGCTTTGTCCTGGATTGTGTCAAGTTTCTTGAGTGTTGTTGGAGCTGCACCCATCCATGTAAGGGTGAAGTATTCCATCACAGACCTGACTTAAACTTTGTCGATGATGGAGCTTTGGGGAGTCAGGAGGTGAGTTACTCACTGCAGTATTCCCAGCCTCTGACCTGTCCTTGTCACCATTGTAATTATATGGCAAGTCCAATTAAGTTTCTGGTCAATGGTACCCCCAGAATGTTGATAGTGGAGAATTCACCTTTGAATGTCAAGGGACAGTGATCATATTGTCTCTTTATTGGAGATGGTCATTGCCTGGCTATTGTATGACATGGATATTACCTGCCACCTGTCAGCCCAAGACTGGTTATTGTTCAATTTTGTTGTGAATATTGTTGAACATTGTACAATCCTTGGTGAACATCCCTACCTCTGATCTTATTAAGGAGGGTGGGTTATTGATGAAGCAGCTGAAGATGGTTGGATCTAGGAATCTACACTGAGGATCTCGTGTAGAGATGTCCTGGAGTGAGATGACTGACCTCCAACTACCACAACCATTTTCCTATGCACCAGGTAAGACTCCAACCAGTGGACAGTTTGTCCCTATTTCCCATTGATTCCAGTTTTGATAGGGCCCCTTGAGGCTACACTTGGCCAAATGTGATCTCGAAGTCAAGGACTGTTATTGACCTCACCTGCAGAATTCAGCTCTGGTGTCCATGTTTGAATTAAGGCTGTAGTGCGCCCAGGAGTTGAGTGATGGCACGGTGACATAATGGTTAGCACTGCTGCCTCACAGCGCCAGAGACCCAGGTGCAATTCCCACCTCTGTCTGTGTGGAGTTTGTACATTCTCCCTGTGTCTGCGTGGGTTTCCTCCAGGTGCTCCGGTTTCCTCCCACAATCACAAAGATGTGCAGTTAGGTGAATTGGTCATGTTAAATTGCCCGTAGTGTTAGATGAAGGGGTAAATGTAGGGAAATGGGTCTGGGTGGGCTGCTCTTCGAAGGGTTGGTGTGGACTTGTTGGGCCGAAGGGCCTGTTTCCACACTGTAGGGAATCTAATCTAATCTAATCTAATCTGACTCTTTTAATCAATTAGGTACTGGATGAGAAGATCTCTGAGGGGAACTCCCTACCCTCAAATAATGCTGATCTAATGGTGAACATTGGTAACATTGATTTCTCTTGTACACCCTGTGCAATGTTACCTGTACACCTCCGACTAAATCTTTTTATTCTGTACATCCTTGCTTACAGTGATCTGCCTGTACTGCTTGTAAACAGCAGTTTTCACTGTACTTTGGTACATGTGACAATAAATAATCAATCAATCACTACCAATTGACCCTTAAGTGGCCAATAAATGGCCTTTTTAAAAAAAAATTCTTATTGAAGAAAAGGAATTTGTTTTAGATAATGCAGCAAATACAAAATAATTCAAAACAATACAAAGAAACTCATTAATTACATAAATAAATAATAACTAATAACTAACTAATGAATAATAGTAATAATAATAATACTACTACTAATAATAATAATAATACAGCTCAACGAAACAAAGTAAAAGCCCTCGACCATTGAGAGCATAAATTTTATATATATTCATGTGTTCGTAATTCCTCCTCTCTGGATACCAGATTCATTAAACAGAAGTGTCACGGCTATATAAAGGCCCTTATTAATATGGCAGACAAATCTTTACCCAAGTAGTTCAAAAAGGGCTGCCATGACTTAGAAAATTTCTCAGTTTATGATGCACCATTCTTGTAAGAAATCCAAAGGAGTGTGTTCCATGACAAGCTTATGCCAGCCTGACAGTCCCAGGAATTTTCAGACACCTGGAATGTTCCTTCTTGCACAAAAAGTGAGGATACTGAAAAACTTTTTTTTGTACGCGTCTAATGGAAGTAGATTAACAAGACAAAGAAGAAGAGATACTGGATCCATCTCCACCTCCATTCCCAAGACCCTCTCTATTTCACCCACTACAGCGCTCCAATATGCCCGCAGTCTGTGGCAGGACCAGAGACAATGAGTGTGTGCACCCATGATCATTTTGCATTTAGGAGATACGCCCACTTTAAATTTTGAAAGGTGGTCTGAAGCCAAGTGGACCCTATGGTGAATCTTCAATTGCAAGGCATGGGTCCTGTTGCAAATCGAGATCCTCCTTGCATTTTCCCAGATATCCTTCCATACTTCAGAAGAGATCTTGATGTCCAGCTCCCCTCCCATACCTTACAGAGCCATTCAGACTTGTCCGAGGGGCCCTCTCCCAATAGGTGATAGACATTGCTGACGGAAAGTGTGTTCTCAGCACTCAGTATCCTCTTCTCTGTGTCAGACCTAGAAGAATCAGTTAGAAGTCTGGTCTCTTTTTGTGTGAAATTTCTAATTTGAAAAAAAATGGCAGAGGTCCCTACTGGACAACTTGTCTTTCCGAGCCAACTGGCCAAAAGACATCAGTATATCTCCCTCAAATAAATCACCCAGGCAAGGCACACCTTGAGCTGCCCATTGTTTAAACCCCAAGTCCATTGTACCAATTTTGGGTGTAAAAGTGACATTTTGGCAATATTGCCCTCACTCTGACACAATGCCCTCCATGCTTTAACAGTATTAATAACTATTGGGCTACGGCAATACTCCTTAACTGTCCTAATTTTGTCCAAGACCGGCAAACTCGTAAGGGGGCGTCTTGCCTGAGATTCTTTAATGTCCAACCAAAGTGAATGAGGCCCAGTCATTCACGTAAGATAACTACAAGCATGATTGATAGTTTTTGAGATCTGGGAGGACCACTCCTCCCAGTCTGTGGGACAACTGCAGTTTTGTCGGTTTAATAAGGGGTCGCTTGAGATACTAGATAAAGGAACAGACCCAGCCGTTCAGTTTTCTAAATGTTTGCTTCATAAAAAGCAGAGGAAGCATTCACATAGGATACAACAGTTGGGGCTGAATGTTCATTTTAATGAGGGCTATCCGACCTAACCAAGAGTTTGAAAGCGCCTCCCATCTTAGAAGGTCTTGTTTGATTCTGTAGAATAAATGGACAAAATTGGTTTTAAATAGCCAATCAAAGATGGGAGTAATGAATATACCTAAGTTGAGAAAGCCCTCCTGTGACCATTTAAAGGGAAATCGAGATTCACCCTCAGGATCAGACATTTTTGGGAGACGCCCCATGGGCATGACCTCTGATTTCACCAAGTTGACCTTATAACCCAAGAAGCCACCAAGTAAATTGATACATTGCATCAGGGGAGGCACCAAAACTGTTGGGTTTGATAAAAAGACAAGAACATCATCGGCATAGAATGCAGTCTTATGTACCTTTGTCCCCACTTCAGGAGCAGATATATTGAGATCCCTATGCCTCTACCAGCAGTTTGGTCACCAATGTGAAAAGCAATGGTGATAAGGGACAGCCTTGTCAACTGCCCCTAAGGATATTGAAATTGCTTGACCGCACAGGATTAATGAGAACCACAGCAAGAGGGTCACTATACAAAACCTTTACCCATCTGATCAAGGCCATGCCCAGGCCAAACCGGCTTAAAAGTATAATAAAGATATGGCCACTCAACATGATCAAATGTCTTCCCCGCATCTAGAAAGATCACTAATGCCTGTAATGATTGTTGTTGACATACTTGGATCATATTAAATAACCTCCTGACATTATTTGACGATCTACAACCTTTTGTAAATCCTGTCTGATCCTCCTTAATGATGGAGGGCAGCACAGTTTCTAGTTTTAGTGCAAGAGTCTTAGATAGGATTTTGAAGTCGACATTCAGAAGTGAGATGGGCCTTTAGAAAGCACAGTCCTCTGGGGCCCTCCCTTTTTTAAGGATCAGCGAGATGTTTGCCTCCCCTAAAGATGGCTGGAGAAGGCCATGACTATGTGAATTTTTAAACATACTAAGCATTGGTCTTGACAGTATGTTTATAAAATTCCTTATAAATCTCACTGGGAAGTCCGTCAGGACCGGGTGCCTTTCCATTCTGAAGCTGCCTCACAGCCTCCTGCACCTCTTGCTCTGACAATGGGGCATTGAGGAGAGAGAGTTGCTCAGGGCTCACTAATGGGAGGTCCAAAGTCTTCAAAAAAGACTACATCCTAGCCCGCCCATTCTCACAACAGGCTGGTATAGTTTGGAGTAAAATTTCCGAAATGCTGCGTTAATCCTTTTAGAATCATGGGTTAAATTTCCAGTATCTTCCGTGATTGAGGTAATGGTTTGGGGAGCACTCCCTTTCCTGGCAAGATACGCTAAGTACTTGCCCGGCTTATCCCCATGCTCAAACAACCTTTAATTTGTAAATGTGAGCATCCTCTTGGTGGGTTTGTGTGAGCATGGAGTTCAGTGTGATTCTCTGCAGTTTAGCCAACAAGGGCCTATCAAAGTATGCCTTGTCAACTGCCTTCAGACATGTTTCACACAAGTGTTGCTGCTCACCCTTCTGTTGTTTCTTACTGCCAGAATAGGAAATAACCAACCCCCTTAGCATAGACTTTAGCAGTTTCCCAGGGAATGAATGGATTACTGGCCGAGCCTGAGTTAATGTCTAAAGTAGCCCAGAATTCAGTAGAGAAGAATTCAGTAAACTTGCTATCCTTGAGGATGAAGGGATCCAGTTGCCAGTGCCTAGTATCTACCATAGTATCCTTACTCTTGACCATTAGGTACACTGCAGCGCGAACAGAAATAGTGATATTGCCAATTGGACATGACACCACCGGGCCCAGATGTGCTGCGGGAGTCAAAAAGAGACAAATTCTGGTATGGCATTTGTGCAGATTCAAGTAAAATATAAAATCCCTGCTGGTGGGTGAAGGCGCCTCCAAACATCTACCAGTCCCAGTCCAACACACAAATCCCTTAATTGCTTCGATCATGAAGGAGGTATCAGGAGGCCTTTGGGCAATCTGTCTACTGTAGGATCTATTAGACAATTAAAATCCACCTGACGCTAATAAACCGAGATGCAAGGTTAACCAGTTTAGAAAGTATGTCTATTAAGAACTTGAGGGGATTGGCCGGGGGGATTTAAACATTTAAGATCCCGTATGCTTCCCCATTTATCAAAGCTTTAAGGATTACAAATCTCCTGTGTGTGCCTTTAATAAACTCTAACAACTTAAATGGTAGATTCTTCTAATAAGTATGGCCACTCTCCTACTCCTACTATTGAAAGATGAGAAATAAACCCGGTCATACCCATTCTGTTGCAGCTTTAAATGCTCTGCATCATCTAGGTGTGTTTCTTGCAATAAGGCAACTTCCACCCTCTCCCTTTTAAGATTGGAGAGTACCTTCTTCCTCTTGACTGGTGAGTGACTCCCCTTAATGTTCCAGGTACATCACTTGAACACATCCTTAGGCATAACCTTCAGTAGCACCATTTAGACTTCAGAGAGGAAGAACTTGAACTGCGAGTTGCTAAGTTTCAGTACAAGAAAAGCCACAAACCACAAAAACGACATAAAATGAAACAGCTACAACCAACAAACCTACAAAACTTACAAAAACTATGTATTACCAAAACTAGAAAAGCAAAAATTTGCCTAAGGCACTGATTAGAGGAATTTACCCCCCTCCCCCACCTTCACAAGGAGTACCTACACATCCCAAAACCCTACTCACCATCCCAACCACCCTCCAGCGAGGGCTGCACCACATACACAGGCAGCCCAGGATAAAGGAGCAAATCAAAGTAAGAAAAAACAAGATTAGTAATATACACAAATAAGTTAAAAGTAAATATCCATCCGTTGATATAGCATAACTTAGAAGTTAAAGGTAAATACTCTATCCAGCTCGCGCATAATTTAACGCAACTTATTACAAACAGAAGGAGACTCCACCAGGTCCTCTCTGAAGAAGGACAAACCTGAACAACTCTGTTATCTGTACCTATTCAATCGATCGGCTTAAGTCAGGGTGTCCTCAAAGTTTTCACTTTCTCTGGTGAGTCAAATACATATATAGATCTATAATGATTAATCCAAAGCACCGCTGGATTTACGGGCGGCACTGTGGCACAGTAGTTAGCACTGCTGCCTCACAGCGCCAGAGACCCGGGTTCAATTCCCGCCTCAGGCGACTGACTGTGTGGAGTTTGCACGTTCTCCCCGTGTCTGCGTGGGTTTCCTCTGGGTGCTCCGGTTTCCTCCCACAGTCCAAAGATGTGCAGGTCAGGTGAATTGGCCATGCTAAATTGCCCGTAGTGTTAGGTAAGGGGTAAATGTAGGGGTATGGGTGGGTTGCGCTTCATTGGGTCGGTGTGGACTTGTTGGGCCGAAGGGCCTGTTTCCACACTGTAACGTAATCTAATCTAATATCTTAGAGAGTACTGAATCCCAAGCTCTCTCAATGCTGTCATAGGACTCCCTCTTCCAATCACCGCAGCGGAAAAGTCTTGGAAAAACATGACCCTGGAGCTTTTGCACACCAAGGCCCTTAGAGTCTGGAAGCTTCCATGACTCTCTGTTTGTCTTTATAATAATGGAACCGTACCAGGACAGGACGAGGGCGCTGGTCCATTCCTGGCTCCGTGCCGTGACCCGGTGAGCTCACTCAATCTTTGTCCTTCCTTTTTCAGCTTCCAATCTAAGGAATTCTGGGAACCACTTTTTAAAGAATTTCACTGGCTGCTCACCTTCTGTCCCCCTCTGGATGTCAACAACACAAAGATTCTTTCTTCTGCCCCTGTTCTTGAGGTCACCCACCAGATGCAGCAAACCACAGACCTGTGTATCCAGGGCTTCAATCTAACTCTTGGATGAATCAGCCTCTGCTTCCACTCCTGTGACCCAGCGTTCGAGCTCATCAGTTGTTTTCCCCAGGTCTTCCAGCGGCTGTTCGTGCTTTTACAGCATTGCCGAGATCGGGGCCAGCTATTCCTCGATCTTTTCTTCAATCTGCTTCTCCAAATCTGCGAGATTTGGTGAGCTCCTCATCCAAGGCCTGGTGAGTAAGCAAGCCTGCCACCTCGGTGGATTGAGCTGCGACCCCTGGCCCTGGGCGAACTTCTTCTTTTCCTTGGCATTCTCCTGCAGCAAAAATGAAGGTAAGTGAAACTTTCCGGTCCTGTAGCTCTTTTACTGTTTTTTTCTTCACAGTGACATAGATAGGATGGGTTTTAGCTCTGTCCTGCGGACGTTGTGGCGCAGAGCGCAGCAACATGATCCTCCTAGGTTGCCACCATCTTGGATCCCCTTAATGGCCATTTGATGGTCAAAACTCATCACCAGCCCAAATACTTGCCTTTCCAGTTGTCAGGGAAACTGGTTGGTGTCCTGACTGGGAATCCAGGGCAACTTGCTGGCTGGGTTAGGAAGACGTCCATTATCCAATCTGGGGAAATTGGAGGGTTAGATGATGGAGCAAGGGAGTGGCCTATGAAAACCATTTCCTGCCCTTGCTCCTTAGCCTTGACTCTTCTCTCCTCACAACCCCCCGCTGCAAGAAACAAAATAAAACTCTCTAAGGATGACATGGTGGTTTAGTGGTCAGCACTATTGCCTCACAGTGCCAGGAACCTAGTTTTGAATCTATTCTCAGGCAATTGTGTGGAGTTTGCACATTTTCCCCAGGTCTGCATGGGTTTCCTCCAGGTGCTCTGATTTTCTCCCACTGTCCAAAGACTTGCAGATTGGGTGAATTAGCTGTGGGAAATGTAGGGTTGCGAGGTAGGGTAAAAGGGGGCAAGATGCTCTTCAGAGGGTCAGCTGGACTTTATGGGCCAAAGGGCCTGCTTCCACACTGTACTGATTCTATGATACTCGCTGGTGGATTCTCTAACGATGTTGTTCTAACTGTTGTGTTTAGAAACCAGGACCTGCCTCCATTTGGCCATCAGTTTCTGGACAGTCAGTACTCCACTGACAAGACCTGCAATAGGCTGGGAACTACTACAAGCTGATAGGCTCATAATCCAGAAAGCTACTTTAGTATTGGGGCCAGCTGGACAGTTCCTGCTGAAATCACCTGCCCTCACCCATTATGGAAAACCATGGCAAAGAATTTTATAAAACAGAAAAAGGGCATTTGGCTGATGGCATTTGTCCTGGCTTTTGTGAAGAGGTATTGATTCACTTTTACTTTGCTCTCCTTTCCAGATACTTTCTAAAATAGTTCTGCTCCAAAAATGTATTTACTTGCTTCTTAAAATGCCATCGTGGATTCTATCTCCATAGTGAAATAACTCCACAGAGGCTGGTATCCTGTCACTAAGTCACCCTTTATTTACACATGGGGAGAATCCTTAACTCCGAACCAGCTCCCTCAAAGCCAAACCTTAGAGTGAACAGAACCTCTGTTCCTATCTGTCAGCTTGGACTCCCTGATTGGACTAGATTAACAGCCCCAATCAGGGAACTCATTTTTTTGATGTTCATCTGGCTAACCTCGTTACAATCACTACATACAGCTATTTCTATTTAGGTCTTTCTATTTGTTCTAACAACCTGTTAAGTGTATAAAAATAAAGTCTTCTATTGTGTTCCTTTATTCTTTTGGCGGTGATCTTAGTTTACACCTCGGTGATAGATTCTTTAATAAATTGAAGTAATTTTGCCCTACTTAGCTTATTGTAGCCCTTCAGAATTTTGAACACGTCTGTGGAGTCTTCCTTACCTTGTCCGTGTGAAGGGAACTTTAATTTTTCTGGACACTTCTCATCATTAAAACCTGCCATCTCTGGTATCATCCTAATAATCACTTCTGTAACATCACATAGCTTTAACATCTTAAACATTTCCCAACCGAGACATATTGTTTAGAAATCTATTGACTTGTATAAGTCTATCATTATTTTTCTTTTGTATTCTTGCTCATCATAGTAAAACCTAAAATTTAATTTACTTTTCTACCTTTATTAATATGCCTTACACTTATAAAGATTTATACATCTGAACTCCAACAACCCCTCTCAAATCATTTAAGTAAATTTCTTGTCATTCTTCTCCCAAATCTAATGCCATACCATGACCAATATTAATCTAGTTGTCAGTTACCTGGCTTCTTTCTTTCTAACATTTTAAACAAAGGTGTTAGATTGGCAGTCTTTGCCACACTCCCATATTTGGATACATAAATAATATGTTCAGTACCTGTTCCTCCAATTTCTTGCAATAATCAGCATTGGTAGCACTTCTATTCAGATTACCATCAACATTTTCTGAAATAATTTATTTCCAGTAGCTTTTCTTAGAATTCTCCATTCTCTTCTCCTGTGCCCTATTATTCAATTTACAAATTCCCCAAAGGAACCCGAGGCAAAATATTATTTTTGTATTTGCTGAGATCAGTAACCTTTTGGAAGAAATCAGAAGTTCCAGTTATTCACTGAAATAATGAGTCTGCATGATTCAGTGGTTTAAAACAAAATAATAAGTTTTACCAAATGAGAAACAAAGTAAACAATAAATAACCACCTAAATTCTACAATCCAGAATCAACATTAATTGAGCATGAATTAGACACATATTGGTGTCAATTATAGACAAAGAAACCTCACATTAATTCAGAAAATCAACAAAGACCAATCTTGTGAATTGACTTGGCAGTTCACACAGACTGTAGGTCATCAATCTCAATCTCAATGACCTTAAATGTTCTTTCTTCTTCACAAGAAATGTAAGTCCATTTCTTTTAGGATTTAGCCCTGACTCCACTGGTAGGAATGAATGATCAACTAACATTCTATAGCACAGTCTTCCCCAGAAAAGGACACATTCTGCAGAATCTCTTCACTCTGCTTACAATGGTCTGGATGGTATGGATCTGCCAATGTTATCTTTAAATAACAGCAGCAGCTGGGATTACATCAGGAGCACACACTATATTCAAATTGTGTTCCAGCTCCTGTCACCAACCTCAAGTTTGTTAAAATTCTACTTTCTGTCTTTCTCATTTTTTCAAGTTAGCCAATATAATGAACTTCTTGTATTTATCTGCACATCTCCTCTTTTATTCTGTATAATGGGCCATAAATTACTTTCTAAAGGGAATCAGTTCTTTTTCTTTAACGCTAGCCACATAGACACAACTTTTATATCACACAGGGCATCGCAATGTTCTCCTGATGTCCTGTTATTGACTCTTCGATCAAAACTGCTATCTTGCTTCTTGGTTCCCCTATTCTCTCCCTTTGTCATCACAAGAGTCTAGCCTCTCACCTTACCATAGCTTATAGTACCCCTTTTACTGTATTTTTCTTTCTCTAGCAATAAGGTACCTTGCCTCACCAATTCGATTCAGAATATATTATTTACAAATGACTGGAACACTTATTTGTTTGCCAACCTTACTTTCTTTAATCTATTTTGGCAATTTCTATATATCTTGACTGTGCTTCTCTTGAGGTACTCCACTTTTTGCTTTCCTCTCTGTTTTCATGTCTTTTTTTCAACCATCCATCTTCAATCTTTCATACTATAGGTTATATCTTTCTTACGGTATTAACTACCCTCTGAATGTGGACAAAGGTACTAACCCTCTTTAAATTAAACCCATCCATATTCTACAGACCACTCCTGAACTAATCTTGATTGGTGTCTTAAGTGTCTAAGTTAATTCACTTCGGTGTCTAACGCTTTGTTTACTCATCATTGTTGGAAACATGCATTTGCCTCTATTATCTTCGGGTCTTCAGACTGATTAATTTATGTTGATGGGAACAATTCTGATAGTACAACTCTGGACATATTGTTCTTGAATCCATTTCAGTTCCATTCTTCCTATGTTCCAGGTCAGCTTCTCATTGCTTTTCACAATCTAAGTTCTTTCACATCCCCATTCTATCCTTCTACTGATAAGGGTGGTAACAATTTACTGCATATCTTTGATGACTGAATCCATTTATCAATACTATACTTATGCTCTTTACTACTTCCTATCCCCACTGGCCATGTATTCCATAGGGACTCACCTACCCCCTTCAGAGATTCGATTATTGTGATTGTCAGTTTAAGACTCTTAAGAAATTCCTCCTGTGTTTTTCATGCTGTGAGGATTAAGAGTGATATAATTCCCATTGGTATTAATTTTCTTTTATTGTGGAGAGTCCACCTCCTGGGATGAATGGTTCAGAACCATTTACCTTAGCTATTGCTCAGGCTTAGATATCTAGAACTTAAGAAGAGGAAGTCAGATACATTTCTTATATAACATCAATTTCAACAATTTAGTGATTTAGTTCCTCTTAAGTATTTGTAAGTGGAGAAATGTCCATCAGTGATAAATAATGATCTTGGTTCAATGCTGACTACACTTCATGAATAGGCTAGTGGAGGGAAGTTAATCATAAATAACAATTAGGACATTAGAATTCAAGAAGTACATAAACAGTTAATCATTCTATACTATGATAAGATGTTAGGAATCTAATCCGCTCATAACATTGTTAGAAATTGAACACCTGTTTATAAGTAATGCCAAACCGAAATTGTTTTTAATAACAATTGGGCAGTTGTTCAGCTATGTGCAGTGGTGAAATTAACTGCATTACTGGTCTGTAGTAGTTTAAAGTTTCTACAGAAAGATTTCAACATTACTAAGAGAAGTCACTCAACCATTATGTCCTTTCTTTTATTATGTATCACTTAATGTGCCAATTCTAACAATTAACTCTAAACTGTAGAAGATGCATCAACAGGAATCATGTGGGTTACCTTCCTTGAGCTCCCAGACTTAGACCAGAATAACTTTGTCAAACTTCATAATTGCCATTGTCCATTTTTGGATTGGATTGTAGGTTTCCTTAAATTACATTCATGCCATACATGCGTAGTCACCCTAACAAATGCTCTCCAACACTTTGTTCAATAGATTCCTTTATCTTCACTCAGTAATCCCTTCTTTTCCTCCTAACAGCAAAGGAGGGTACAGAATAAGGCAATTTGGTTGGAAATTCTACTAATGTATTTCCTAGCTTGTCATAAAGCACATTCTGATACAGATATCTTACATTCAGTTCCTTAAAGCCTGAATACAAGCAAGGATATTATTTGTGAGCTAACAACATGGTGTTAGGGTGAAGCTGAGATTGCATTTGGAAGAGCTGTACTGAAGCATAGCTGTTAAAATTGTACAAGACATTGGTTCAGCCGCATTTAGAATACTGTGTACAGTTCTGGTCGTCACATTACCAAAAGGATGTGGATGCTTCGGAGAGGCTGCAGAGAAGGTTTACGAGGATGTTGCCTGGTATGGAAGGTGCTAGCTATGAAGAGAGGTTGAGCAGGTTAGATTTATTTTCACTAGAAAAAAGGAGATTGAGGGGGGGACCTGATTGAGGTCTACAAAATCATGAAGGGTATAGACAGGGTGGATAGAAACAAGCTTTTTCCCAGGGTGAAGGATTAATAATGAGAGATCATGCTTTCAAGGTGAAAGGTGGAAAGTTTAGGGGGATACACGCGGCAAGTACTTCACAAGTACTGCCAGCAGAGGTGGTAGAGGCAGGCACAGTAGATTCATTTAAGATGTGTCTGGACAGATGCATGAGTAGGTGAGGAGCAGAGGGATACAGATGCTTAGGAATTGACCGACAGGTTTAGACAGTACATTTGGATCGGCTCAGGCTTGGAGGGCCGAAGGGCCTGTTCCTGGTCTGTAAATTTTCTTTGTTCTTCTTTGAAGAAGGGCTCATGCCCGAACCGTCGATTCTCCTGCTCCTTGGATGCTGTCTAACCTGCTGCGCTTTTCCAGCAACACATTTTCAGCTTTGTTCTTCTTTGTTCTACTAAGAGCGGATTGTACGAATGTTCAGACCTGTTGATTGACACCTGGTAAAAACCGACAAAAAGGAACATAGGAGTAGGCCAAAACTGAAAGCACTGGCCACAGGCATGATACAAATTATCTGCTCCTGATGCTGATCACAATAGAAGATGGTATGAGGCAAATTGTCACTCAAAGTTACAAAATTCCAACAGATTTAATTCATAATCAAGAACAGCTATGAGCAGCTACATTTCCATCTCTGTGGGGGAGAAAAGTGGAAACCAAAGTGGATTCCCACCCTAAATCTCTTTGAAGAACAGGCAAAACAAACTGTAAATATTCTGAAAGCCTTGAGGACATGTTTTGAATCTAAATTGGACATATAATGTGAACTATATGTGCTCAGCATCGAAGCTCAATAGTTTATTGATGGATATGTGAATGCTTTAACACAGTTCACAGAATCATGAAAAACAGCCTCATTGGAGAAAGAATTATCTCAGGAATACAAAATCTTAATATCGTTGTGTGACTGTTAAGGGAAGAGAGTCTGATTCTTGAAGAAGATATAAATGTGTACAGAAATTCTGAACTGCTAAATCAACTGCTGTAACATATAGAAATGACAGAACAGATGAGTTGGCCCACAATATCGGTAAACAGTCCAGAGCCAGAGACCTGGGTTCAATTCCCGCCTCGGGCGACTGACTGTGTGGAGTTTGCACGTTCTCCCCGTGTCTGCGTGGGTTTCCTCCGGGTGCTCCGGTTTCCTCCCACAGTCCAAAGATGTGCAGGTCAGGTGAATTGGCCATGCTCAATTGCCCGTAGTGTTAGGTAAGGGGTAGATGTAGGGGTATGGGTGGGTTGCGCTTCGGCGGGGCGGTGTGGACTTGTTGGGCCGAAGGGCCTGTTTCCACACTGTAAGTAATCTAATCTAATCTAATTTGTATACTATTTAAATCAGCAGCTTAGACCTTTTCATTATATTGAAAAGCAGCCCAGACTCTCAAATGCAACAATGTAGTGAAAAGAAATAGGTATCTACAGAAGGGCCATCAGAAAGAATAAGGTCAAAGAACAAGTTGCAAATATTGGTTGAGGCCATCATATAAAATAAAAGAAAGCATGTCCAGCTTGGGAAAACAGTGTTTTAACTGTACAGTGCTAAATCACTTTTCACAAATGCGATAGGCTTAGAAGTCAAACAAACCAACAAACCATATAGAGATAATTGGGATGGAAATATTAGATGATGATTCCATCAAATCCAACATGGGTGCTTGAGAGCTGTTGGCTGGAAATGTGGATGATTCAATCTCCATCTTAGACAAGGTCAAGTCAAAAGGAGAAAAGTAGTTTGTTAATTGCAGTGATAACAGTAGGAGGTGAGCATCAAATTAAAACGATGTGCCAGATAGACACTGATGCTTCCTGCAACATTATGAGCTTCAGGGACCTGTGTAAAGTTATACTGAGTTCTGAAAGTGAAACACTTAAAAAGAAAGTTGAGACTCTGTGACAGAATAATGCTCACCCCAAGAGGACAAATTAGCCTGAGAGCCTAATACAATGACTAAAGAAATGGAATTTCAGATATCAAACATGAATTCAAACGACTGAGCTCAGCAGAAGCAAGTTGATAGCTTAGGCTAGTAACCCTGAACAAGCCAGAAGAAGCTCATGGCCACATCGAAAGACTGACAAATTGACAAACAAACAAACAACCTGAGACAGAGAGGATTTGACTGCAGAACAAAAAAAAACTTGGTACTAATCTCAAAAACCAAAATGATTGTCTTGCCAGGCACAATTAATGTAGCGCAAGGAAAGTTGTATCTAAGGCAATAATGTGAATCAGCAGGTAAGCTGCGAAGATTTTGAAATGAAGCCCATCATATAGATTTGAAACATTAGCTTGCTGTCTCTCTATGGATGCTGTCTGAACCGCTGTGACCTCCAGTGTATTTTGTTTTAAGTTCTGATTGCAGCATCTGCAATAATTTGCTCTTCCAGAGTCTCTACTCACTGCAGTTTAAAAGACTGAGAGGTAATCTCATTAAGACGTGTAGGATTCTTGAGAAGCTTGACAGGATAAATGCTGAAAGGGTGTTTCCCTCATGGGAGAGTCTAGGGCCAGAGGGCATAGCCTCTGAATAAAGGGTGTCAAGAGGAGAAATTTCTTCAATCAGCGAGATGTGATTCTTTCGAAGTCCTTCTCACACAAAACTGTGAAGGCAGAGTTCTTGGGTCTATTTAAGACTGGGATAGATGGATTTTTGATCAATTGGGGAGTTAAAGGTTATAGGAAAAGGGCAGGAAAGTGGATGTGAGAAATCTTGGATCAGTCATGATCCTATTGAATGGTGGAATTGGCTTGAGAGACCAAACAGTCTACCCCGTTCCTATTTCTTATGGTTTTATTGTCTCCAGCCATCCCTCAACTAACAGTAGCGGAGGAGGTGTTGGTTATCAGTGAGATCTCAGCTTGATTCCCTGTCAGAATCTAGGGATGTCCATTCACCTAGTAACAGAATTAAGTATTCAAAAACAACATAGCTCATACCACTCACTTAAGCAGACTGATTATCAGCAACAAATGGAGAATGGTCATGTCCATTGTGATCACCTAAAACATTTTTAAATTGACCATTCTGATTCGTGTCGTTCTTCTCCCACACAGTCTTTTCAAGCGTACAGCAGATGGGTGAGGAGAATGGTGACATTCTCCAGAGGATGTGCCATCATATAATGGACCATCCTTCCTTTCATAAGAATGCCATAACTGTATGCAACACTGTTGGTGTTTTCTCACCAATGCCCTGTCCATTGCAGAAATAATTGTCCACTTTTCTGCTCCATCCCCCTTGTATTAAAGCAAACATTTTGTTTGCCTTTGCATTAGTTGCTGTACTTGCATGTAACATATTGTTATTTATCTAGTCCTCTCTATTTAAATAATATTTTGACTCTCCTGCAATTTCACTCCATTTTGATAATATTTTACCTTTCTGATTCCTGGTAGCTAATCAGTTCTCTAACCATGGTAGTATATAGCTCCCAAAAGGAGGGAGGTACAGCAGTGAAGAATCTTGTATTGAAGACCACAGGGCCAAGCTGGACACTGATGCTGAAGTTTGGATGCTGTTCATGAAGATAATATTTCTGAACAGCAAAGTATGTTTAATATGCTGGCAAATATTACAGTCAGACTGAATGCTTTCAGAAAAATTGGAGGAGCCCATATGAGTGCTATCATGTACTGGGTCTTGGCGCCTTTGTCATTGGATAGTATGGCCACATGCATGAACATCAACTACGATAATTAAATAAGTGCCTGAAAGCCCCCACTAAGACACATGATACCCGAAACCTTGGCCTTTCATCACCCACCGGTCAACAGCAATAAACTCTCCTGCTTTAGAGAACATAAGAAATAGAAACTGAGGTAGGCCATTTGTTCCTTCAAGTTTTCTTTTCCATTCAACATGATTACTGTCACTCAACTCCACGTCCTTGCAGTATCACCAGAATCTTTAATTCAAAAAGTACCAAAATCTCTATCAATCTTTATTTTAAATATATTCACATATCTCTCAGACAGAATTTTGCAAAGATTCATAACTCTTTTAGTGGAGCCATTTCTCCTTATCTCAGTCCTAAATAGTGCACCATGTATTCTGAGTGTGAGATCTTCGTTTTCGATGCTCCAGCCAGAAAATATGTTCTTAACATCTATCCTGGTAAATCCCTCAAGAAGTTTTAATGTTTGAATTAGATCATTTCTTATTCTTCTAACTTTCAGGAATATAGTCTGAGACTATTCAATCTCTCCCAATCCCTGGAAGAAATCTAGTATTCCTTCATTGCAATTGCCCTGAGGGAAAGAATGTCTTTCCTTCGGTAAAGAGATCAAAACAGCACAAAGTAACTCCAAATGTGGCCCTGTATTTTTGGAATCTTCCATTTGAACTGCTTTCTAACGATAGTTTAACACCATTACAATGTTTCACAGAGAAGAGGAGCATGTGACTGCAGGGCTGGTGTAGGAGAGAGGGCTTCAGTTATGTGAATCATTGGGATACTTTCTGTGGAAGGTGGAACCTGTGCAAGGCGGTTGCACCTGACCTGGAGGGGCACCATTATCCTGGATGGGAGCTTTGCTAGAGCTCTTAGGGAGGGTTTAAACTAGATTGGCAGAGGAGTGGGAACCTGAGCTATTGATCAGATGATGGATTAGGTAGTGAACAGCCAGATATAGTGTGCAGAGAGTCTGTGAGGAGGGAGAGGCACTTGATAGGGTGAAGACGCAGTCAGTGTGGTGGATTGAAGTGTGTCTATTTTAATGCGAGAAGTATCAGGAATAAGGGTGTCAAACTCAGAGCATGGATCAGTACTTGGAACTATGATGTTGTGGCCATTACAAAGACTTGGATATTACAGGGGCAGGAATGGTTGTTAGATGTTTCAGGGTTCAGATGTTTCAAAAGGAAAAAAGGAAAGGTAAAAGAGATGGGGGAGTGGCATTGCTAATCAGGGATCGAATCAGAGCTGCAGAAAGGAAGGTCATCGAGGAGGGTTTGTCAACAGCGTCAGTGGCTGGAAGTCAGAAACAGGAAAGGAGCAGTCACATGATTGGGAGTTTTCTACAGGCCCCCCAAAATCAACAGAGACACGGAGGAGCAGATTGGGAGGCTGAATTTGGAAAGCTGCAGAAGTAAAAGGGTTGTTGTTATGGGTGACTTTAATTTCCCTAATATTGATTGGAACCTCCTTAGTTCAAATAACTTGTATAGAGCAGTTTTTGTCAGCTGTGTCTTGGAAGGGTTTCTGATGCAATATGTAGATGGGCCAACTAGAGGGAAGGCCATATTAGATTTGGTGCTTGGCAACAAACCATGCCAGATGTCAGATCTCTCAGTGGGAGAACATTTTGGTGGTAGTGATCACAACTCCATGACTTTTATCATAGTCATGGAGAGGGATAGGAGCAGACAGTATCGTAAAGTATTTAATTGGGGAGGGGGGGAGAAACTACAACGCTATTAGGCAGGAACTGGGGCACCTAACTTGTGAACAGACGTTCTCAGGGAAATGCATGACAGAAATGCGGAAGTTGTTTAAGAAGCACTTGCTGATAGTACTGGACAGGTTTGTCCCACTGATGCAAGGAAGAAATGGTAGGTTGAAAGAACCTTGAGTGACAAGGGTTGTGGAACATCTAGTCAAGAGGAAGCTTACTGAAGGTTGAGGAGGCAAAGATCAGCAGGGCTCTAGAGGGTTACAAGGTAGCCAGGAAGGAACTGAAGAATGGACTTAGGAGAGCTAGAAAGGGGAATGAAAAAGCTTTAGTGGGTTGGATTAAGGAAAACCCTAAGGCATTTTATACTTATATGAGGAACAAGAGGATAACCAGAGTGAGGGTAGGGCCAGCCAGTGATAGTGGAGGGAACTTGCTCTTGTAGTTGGAGGAAGTAGGAGAGGTCCTTAATGAATACTTTGCTTTGGTATTCATTACTGACAAGGACCTTGACATTTCTGAGGATAGCGTGAAACAGACTGATCTACTAGAACAGGTTGATGTTAGGAAGGAGGATGTGCTGAAAATTTTGAAAACTTAAGGATAGATAAATCCCCCGGGCCAGATGGGATAAACTCTAGGTTTCTACAGGAAGTGAGGGAAGAGATTGCTGCATCTTTGGCGATGACCTTTGCATCCTCACTGTCCATTGGAGTAGTACTAGATGATTGGAGGATAGCAAATGTTATTCCCTTGCTCAAGAAAGGGAGTAGGGATAATCTTGCAAATTACAAACCAGTCAATCTTACATCAGTGGTGGGCAAAATATTGGAGAGGATTCTGAGAGACAGGATTTATGATGACTTGGAAAACCATAGTTTCTGCCATGGGAAACCTTTCTGAATTCTTTGAGTATGTGACAAAAAACGTTAATGAAGGTAGAACAGTGGATGTGGTGTACATGGATTTTAGAGGAGAAAGTGAGGACTGCAGATGCTGGAGATCAGAGCTGAAAATGTGTTGCTGGAAAAGCGCAGCAGGTCAGGCAGCATCCAAGGAGCAGGAGAATCGACGTTTCGGGCATGAACCCTCCTTCAGGAATGTCATGGGGGTCTTCAGATTCCTGCTGCGCTTTTCCAGCAACACATTTTCAGTACATGGATTTTAGCAAGGTATTTGATAAGGTTTCCCTGGTTGGCTCATTCAGAAAGTAAGAAGGCATGGGATACAGGGAAATCTGGCTATCTGGATACAGAATTGGCTGGCTGATAGAAGACAGAGGGTGGTGGTAGATGGAACGTATTCAGCCTGGAGCTCGATGTCTAGTGGTGTTTGCGGGGATCAGTTCTGGGACCTGTGCTCTTTGTGATTTTTATGAATGATTTGGATGAGGAAGTGAAAAGGTGGGATAATACATTAAGTGGTAGATGGAATTCAACCTGGAAAAATGTGAAATGATTCACTTTGGAAAGTCGAATTTTAATGCGGATTACAGGGTTAAATGCAGGATTCTCAGCAGTGTGGAAGAACAGAGTGATCTTGGGGTCCATGTGCATAGATCCCTCAAAGTTGCCACCCAAGTTGATAAGGTTGTCCAAAAGGCGTATGGTGTGTTGGCTTTCATTAGCAGGGGGATTGAGTTTAAGAGCTGAGAGGTTATGCTGCAGTCTAAAGAACCCTGGTTTGACCACATTTAGAATATTGTGTTCAGTTCTGGTCACCTTATTATAGGAAAGCTGTGGAATCTTGAGAGAGGGCGCAGAGGAGATTTACTAGGATGCTGCCTGGACTGGAGGGCATGTCTTATGAAGAGAAGTTGAGGGAGCTAAGGCTTTTTGCTTTGGAGAGAAGAAGGATGAAAGGTATCTCTATAGAGGTGTTCAAGATGTTGAGTGGCATAGGTAGAATGGATAGCCAGAGACTTTTTCCCATGGCAGAAATGTCAATCACAGGGGGGCATAACTTTAAGATAATTGGAGGAAGGTTATGGGGAGATGTCAGATGTAGGTTCTTTACACAGAGAGTGGTGGGTGCATGGAATGCACTGCCAGCAGTGGTAGTAGAGTCAGATATATTAGGGAAATTTAAGCAACTCTTGGATAGGCACATGGATAATAGTACAATGAAGGGTATGTTGGTTAGCCTGATCTTAGAGAAGGATACAAGGCTGGCACGACATCAAGGCCATAGGGCCTATTCTGTGCTGTACTGTTCTATGTTCTATGAGATGAGGGTTCTTTGGTTGAACGGAGGTCCAGTGAGAGCCCACTCAGCCGCTTTTAAAGAATCCTAACTGTCAATTAGATTCTTGGCAGACTATCAGTGGAGCTTGCCTAAGATGAAGGACCTATGATCATTGGCTGTCCATTGATTTGAGGATGGTGTCCACTCAGTGTCATGTGCTTCTGTCATGGTGTATTCAGATTGATTCGCTTTGGGACATTGGGGCACTATGGCACATGACATTACGGAATCCAGAGTGTGGGATTTGCTTTTCACCACTATTCTGTCTTATCCTGACAACTGTGATTCAAAGCAAGCTGCTGCTTAATCAACAAATTGTTGTCATTTTGAACGCTCAGAAGAAAGCTCCTCCAAAAATTAAATTCAATTCCGTCACAATTCAAGAAGAACATCAGAGTGTCTTTGACGCACTTTTTGTCCTGTCTGGAAAGTTGGTCATCTGAACTTTGAGAAAATGGAACTGAGTGGATTGTCAAGCTGTATGTCACAGCAAAAAACTCTCAGCTTAGAAACTAAAAGAAAAACTGTTGTTAGTTGTGTTCATGAAGCTAAGATGTTAATCATAGTGAGCTGCTGTTGCTAGGATAAAACAAAGGATCAAATGGAAACTGTGGGACTGCAGAAATCCTGGTCTTTGGACTTTAAACAACTTTCAAATTGGACACTGGTTTAGATTCTTTCTGACACACAACCATGATTAAAGCAACATTTCCCTCAGCCATAAAACTACAGTCAAGGGACAAGTAACAACTACATTATGATACAAGGAAGGGAAATCATAGAAAACTTTTATCTGATTCAGAACCAGGATTGTCCATTTTTAAGTAGAAGAGTTTGCATAGATCTACAATTCCAATACAAGCAGCAGAATTGAGAAGTCTAATCAAGCCTAAAGGTAATATGTTGGAATTTCAAAACCTCTTTAAATGCATGCATCAGGAATCAGTGGATCCTCAGAAAACCAGAATGATTAAAGACTTTCCATCTCCTCTCAATATCATAGAGATCCAATGCTTTATGTGAGAGGTGAATCAAGTGGGTAAGTTCTTACCCAACGTAGCACTGTGTCAGTTGATAAGATAAGATCAAATGTGGTGCTGGGAAGAACGCCAACAATTCTCATTCAAAACGATAAAGGAGGTGCTAATTTCACCAGATATATTGGCTGGTTAAGATCCAGAACTGATTGATGCTGTAGATTTATCATTAACTGAAATAGGAGCTGTACTTTCCCAGATGCACAGGGAGCATACAAGTATTTTGGTGCCCAATGTATCTCATTCTCTGACAGAGCAGAGCAAAGATATGCAGTAATTGAAACAGAGGCATTAGCCAATACTTGGGGTAATGAGAAGTTTACACACAATAACTTAAGTCTTCAGTTTACAGTTGAGACAAAACACGAACACTGGGTTATTTTGTTAAATTAGAAGGTGCCATCAAGACTGCAGTGATTTTGTTTGAGATTGTTGAGAGATGCTCTAACTGAAAATATCCAATGGAAAGGGACAGCTTACAGTGGATGAATTGTCATATACTCATGCAACAAAGCCCAAACAAGAAGTCATACATTTTTTCAAAGATGTGGAGAAATATATTTCACTGACCACAGGTATCTACCACCAACAGTGTTTAAATGAAATTCAAAAGCAGAAAAGTCAGGTGACAAATGTGCTCAAATCTGAGAACATTTCATGCCACATAATCGTACACTGAGGCAATATACTGATAAAAGAAGGCATCTCGGCATTGTGGATGACTTGTTGATTTATGATGAGAGATTGGTTGCATCTAGAGATTATGCAGGGCAATGATTTATTTACCATCTCTAACATAATGTGGCATTTGTTTGAGGCAGTTTACTGCTGCCGATCCTCCCTCATGTTTTTTGTTTTGATTTATCTAGTGATTAGTACAGTGGATAATCAATGCAGAGCATCTAGATGAGGTTATATACTTGGAGACTAAGAATTATTGCACAATAGAAATAAATACAACTACATTTGATCAGGCATAATTTCTCAGATCTTAGGGAGCTGATACAGATCTCTCTGTCCCCTCTGAACAATAGAGTAGGACATCTTGTTTCCACTCACTGACTGTAGATGACATTAATAGAATAGGTGGATCCAAAGTAACAAGGGTATTAACCACTACCTTATGCAACTAGGTCAGAGATATAGTGTTAGGGGTTTATGTTACTATGTCATCTTCAGGAATGTACGATCATATGACAGCTAGTGCTCCTGAACGATGGTTCTATTTAGAAGTCTCACATCAAGTCTGTGCATATTTCAAAGCCAATGTTCAATAATAGGAAATGTATAGCAATTACGAGGTCTCTTGAAATCTGTAATCAATCTTTGACATAACTAGATGACATTCACAGATGGTGAGAACTGGATTCTGTGCACATACAAACATTGTAAAGTAATATGGGATCTAAACTTTTATGGGGGGCTCAACTAGCTCAGTATACAATATGACTAGAGAGTGATGTAGAATGAAACCAACAATGCAGGTTCAATCCCATACTGCTGCAGTACAGCACCTGCACTGACTGTAGTACAACCCCACACTGACTGGAACGTCTCTCTGCACTGACTGTAATATAGTCCCCACACTGGCTGGAACATCTCCCTGCACTGACTGTAATACAGTCCCACACTGACCGGATCATCTCCCTGCACTGACTGTACTACATTCCCCACACTGACTGGAACAACTCCCTGCATTGATTGTAATCCAGTCCCCATGTTGACTGGAATATCTCCCTGCACTGACTGTAATACCGCCCCACACTGATAATAGACAATAGACAATAGGTGCAGGAGTAGGCCATTCTGCCCTTCGAGCCTGCACCACCATTCATTATTATCATGGCTGATCATCATCAATCAGTATCCTGTTCCTGCCTTATCTCCATATCCCTTGATTCCACTATCCTTGAGAGCTCTATCCAACTCTTTCTTAAATGAATCCAGAGACTGGGCCTCCACTGCCTTCTGGGGCTGAGCATTTCACACAGCCACCACTCTCTGGGTGAAGAAGTTTCTCCTCATCTCTGTCCTAAATGGCCTACCCCTTAATTTTAAGCTGTGTCCTCTGGTTCGGGACTCACCCATCAGCGGAAACATGTTTCCTGCCTCCTGAGTGTCCAATCCTTTAATAATCTTATATGTCGCAATCAGATTCCCTCTCAGTCTTCTAAACTCAAGGGTATACAAGCCCAGTTGCTCCAATCTTTCAACATAAGATAGTCCTGCCATTCCAGGAATTGACCTCGTGAACGTACGCTGCACTCCCTCAGTAGCCAGAATGCCTTTCCTCAAATTTGAAGACCAGAACTGCACACAATATTCCAGGTGTGGCCCCACCAGGGCCCTGTACAGCTGCAGAAGAACCTCTTTGCTTCTATACTCAATCCCTCTTGTTATGAAGGCCAGCATGCTATTAGCTTTCTTCACTACCTGCTGTACCTGCATGCTTGCCTTCATTGACTGGTGCACAAGAACACCCAGGTCTCTTTGTACTGCCCTTTACCTAACTTGACTCCATTGAGGTAGTAATCTGCCTTCCTGTTCTTGCCACCAAAGTGGATAACCATACATTTATCCACATTAAACTGCATCTGCCATGCATCTGTCCACTCATCTAACCTGTTCAGGTCACCCTGAAATCTCCTAACATCCTCCTCACATTTCACCCTGCCACCCAGCTTTGTATCATCAGCAAATTTGCTAATGTTACTATTAATACCATCTTCTACATCATTAATATATATTGTAAAAAGCTGCCGTCCCAGCACTGATCCCTGCGGTACCCCACTGGTCACTGCCTGCCATTCTGAAAGGGGGCCGTTTATCACGACTCTTTATTTCCTGTCAGCCAACCAACTTTCAATCCAAGTAAGTACTTTGCCCCCAATACCATGCGCCCTAATTTTGCTCACTAACCTTCTATCTGGGACTTTATCAAAGGCTTTCTGAAAGTCCAGGTACACTACATCCACTGGATCTCCCTTGTCCATCTTCAGAGTTACTTCCTCAAAAAATTCCAGAAGATTAGTCAAGCATGATTTCCCCTTCATAAATCCATGCTGACTCTGACCTATCCTGTTACTGCTATCCAGATGTGTCGTAATTTCATCCTTTATAATAGACTCCAGCATCTTTCCCACCACTGAGGTCAGACTAACTGGTCTATAGTTTCCTGCTTTCTCTCTCGCTCCTTTCTTAAAAAGTGGTACATTAGCCACCCTCCAGTCCGTAGGAACTGATCCTGAATCTATCGAACTCTGGAAAACAATCACCAACACATCCACGATTTCTAAAGCCACATCCTTCAGTACCCTGGGATATAGACCATCAGGTCCTGGGGACTTATTAGCCTTCAGACCTAACAGTCTCTCCAACACCAATTCCTGGCAAATATAAATTCCCTTCATTTCAGGTCCTTCAGCCACTGTTACCTCAGGGAGATTGCTTGTGTCTTCCCCAGTAAACACAGATCTGAAGTACCAATTCAACTCTTCTGCCATTTCTTTGTTCCCCGTAATATATTCCCCTGTTTCTGTCTTCAAGGGCCCAATTTTAGTCTTAACCATTCTTTTCCCTTTCACATACCTAAAAACGCTTTTACTATCCTCCTTTATATTTTTGGCCAGTTTACCTTTGTACCTCATTTTTTCTCTGCGTATTTCCTTCTTAGTAATCCTCTGTTGTTCTTTAAAAGCTTCCCAGTCCTTCATTTTCCCACTCATCTTTACTATGTTATACTTTTTCTCTTTTGACTTTATATGTTTCTGAAATTCCCTCGTCAGCCAGGGCTACTCCTGCCTCCTCATAGGATCTTTCTTCCTTTTTGGAATGAACTGATCCTGCATCTTCTGCATTATACCCAGAAATATCTGCCTTTGTTCCTCCACTGTCAGCCCTGCTAAGGTATTACACCATTGAACTCTGGCCAGCTCCTCCCTCAACGCTCCATAGTTCCCTTTATTCAACTGGAATATTGTCACTATCGATTGTACCCTCTCCCTTTCAAGTTGCAGATTGAAGCTTATGTATTATGGTCACTACTTCCCAATGGCTCCTTCACTTCGAGGTCCCTGATCAATTCTAGTTCATTGCACAATACCAGATCCAGAATTGCCTTCTCCCTGGTAGGCCCCAGCACCAGCTGTTTGCAGAATCCATCTCAGAGGCACTCCACAAAGTCTCTTTCTTGAGGTCCAATACCATCCTGATTCTTCCAGTCTACCTGCATGTTGAAATCCCCCTTAACAACTGTAGTAACATATTTGTGACAGGTCAATTTCAGCTCCTTATTCAACTTACACCCTACATCCATACTACTATTTGGGGGCTGTAGATAACTCCCAAGAGGGTCTTTCCACCCTTAGAATTTCTCAGCTCTATCCATACTGACTCTACATCCCCTGATTCTAGGTTGCCCCGCGCAAGGGACTGAATATCATCCTTTACCAACAGGGCCACGCCACCCCCACTGCCCGTCAGTCTGTCCTTACAATAGGACGTATGGCCTTGAATATTCATTTCCCAGGCCCCGTCCAATTGAAACCACGTCTCAGTTATCCCCACTGACTGGAACATCTCCCTGCACTGACTTCAATACAGTCCCCACACTGACTGGAACATCTACCTGCACTGACTGTAATACAGCCCCCACACTGACTGGAACATCTCCCTGAACTGACTGTAATACAGTCCCCACACTGACTGGAAAATCTCTCTGCACAGACTATAGTACAGTCCCCACACTGACTGAAACATCTCCTTGCACTCAGTGTAATACAGTCCCCATGCTGACAGGAACATCTCCCTGCACTGCCTGTAATATAGTCACCATGCAGACTGGAACATCTCCCTGCACTGACTGTAGTGCATTCCCCACGCTGACTGGAACATCTCCCTACACTGACTGTAATACAGTCCCTACACTGACTGGAATATCTCCCTGCACAGATTGTAACACAGTTCCACACTGACTGGAACATCTCCATGCACTGATTAATACAGTCCCGATGCTGACTGGAACATCTCTGTAATGACTGTAATATAGTCTCACGTTGACTGGAACATCCCCCTGCACTGACTGTATTCCAGTCCCCACACTGACTAGAACATCTCCCTGCACTGATTGTAATACAGTCCCTACACTAACTGGAACATCTCCCTGCACTGATTGTAATCCAGTTCCCACGCTGAGTAGAACACCTCCCTGCACTGATTGTAATACAGTCCCACACTGACTGGACCATCTCCCTGCACTGACTGTAATACAGCCCCTACACACACTGGAACATCTCCCTGCGCTGACTGTAATACAGTCCCCACGCTGACTGGAACATCTCCCTGCACTGTCTGTAAAACAGCCTCACACTGACTGGAACATCTCCAGCATTGCTCGTAATACAGTCCCACACTAACGGGAACATCGCCCTGCACAGCCTGTAATATAGTCCCACACTGACTGGAACATCTCCCTGTACTGACTGTAGTACAGTCCCCACACTGACTGGAACATCTCCCTGCACTGATTGTAATCCAGTCCCCACGCTGAGTAGAACACCTCCCTGCACTGATTGTAATACAGTCCCACACTGACTGGACCATCTCCCTGCACTGACTGTAATACAGCCCCTACACACACTGGAACATCTCCCTGCGCTGACTGTAATACAGTCCCCACGCTGACTGGAACATCTCCCTGCACTGTCTGTAAAACAGCCTCACACTGACTGGAACATCTCCAGCATTGCTCGTAATACAGTCCCACACTAACGGGAACATCGCCCTGCACAGCCTGTAATATAGTCCCACACTGACTGGAACATCTCCCTGTACTGACTGTAGTACAGTCCCCACACTGACTGGAACATCTCCCTGCACTGATTGTAATCCAGTCCCCACGCTGAGTAGAACACCTCCCTGCACTGATTGTAATACAGTCCCACACTGACTGGAACATCTCCCTGCACTGTCTCTAATACAGTCCCTACACGGACTGGAAGATCTCCCTGCACTGACTGTAATCCAGTCCCCCCATTGACTGGAACATCTCCCTGCACTGATTGTAATCCCGTCCCCACACTGACTGGAACACTTCCCTGCACTGACTGTAATACTGTCCCCACGCTGACTGGAACATCTCCCTGCAC